>NC_051154.1:39821507-40011787 GCF_013339745.2 Dermacentor silvarum | reverse complement strand
TTCGTTGGTTTATGCTCGTATTTCCGACGTTTCATTCGAAATTTCGCATCCATAATTGCACCCCTGACAGACCTTCTAAGCGGCAACAACGAACTTTCAGCTTGGTCGCCCGCCTGCGATGACGCCTTCACGAAATTACGCCGCCTGCTAACCTCGCCACCTATCCTCCGCCACTTCGACCCTGCCGCCCCCACCGAGGTCCACACCGATGCCAGCGGCGTAGGACTCGGTGCCGTACTCGCGCAACGGAAGGCGGGGTTCGATGAATATGTCGTCGCCTACGCGAGCCGAACTCTGACAAAAGCCGAGGCTAATTACTCGGTTACAGAGAAAGAGTGTTTAGCCATTATTTGGGCCCTTGGGAAATTCCGCCCTTATTTGTATGGTCACACTTTCGACGTCATCACTGACCACCACGCCCTTTGTTGGCTATCCACCCTCAAGGACCCCTCTGGCCGACTTGCTCGCTGGGCCCTTAAGCTACAGGAGTACGACATCCGCGTTCTTTACCGTTCTGGCCGCAAACACACGGACGCTGACGCCCTTTCTCGCTCACCGGTCGCAGCTGACAACGCTTGCCTATCCGCCCTTGAGCCCGCATTTGCATCACATGCACTGCATAACATGCCGTCGGAGCAGCGCAAGGATCCCTGGATCAGTGCTCTCATCACCATCCTTTCTGATCCATCCACCTCTTCACCATCTCGCGCTCTTCGCCGCCAGGCTACCCACTTCTGCATTCGCGATGGCCTTCTTTATCGTCGTAATTACCTTTCTGACGGACGCAAGTGGCTTCTTGTGATACCCCGACATCTCCGTGACCTTATCTGCGACGCTTTCCACGCCGACCCACAGTGCGCGCATGCCGGCCTCTTCAAGACTTATGCTCGACTACGCCTCCGATTTTATTGGTGCGGCATGTATAACTACGTGCGAAAGTTCGTTCGCTCCTGTACTCAGTGCCAACGCCGAAAATTACCTCCCGGACAAGTCTACCCGTCACAACCCCTTCCCTGCCCTAGTCGTCCCTTTGATCGTGTTGGTATTGACATATACGGACCGCTACCATCCACTCCAGCAGGGAACCGCTGGATTATTGTTGCCGTGGATCACTTGACCCGTTATGCTGAAACCGCCGCTCTGCCGACTGCCACCGCCCGCGACGTTGCATCGTTTCTGTTACACCATTTCGTTCTGCGCCACGGTGCCCCTCGCGAACTTCTGAGCGATAGAGGCCGAGCCTTTCTTGCCGATGCTTTGAAGGCACTACTCGACGAATGCCGAATCATTCACCGCACAAGTACAGCGTACCATCCGCAAACTAACGGCATGACAGAACGCTTCAACCGTACTCTTGGTGATATGCTATCAATGTACGTCGCCTCTGATCATTCAAATTGGGACCAAGTTCTCCCTTTCGTCACGTATGTGTACAATACTGCGGCCCAAGCAACTACTGGATTTTCCCCGTACTTTCTCCTATATGGCCGAGAACCATCTAATACGTTCAATACAATTCTTTCATATAACCCTGATGCGTCCGAAAGTACTCCGCTGTCTGAAGCTGCTCGACATGCTGAGGAATGCCGCCAGCTTGCCCGCTCTTTTTCCACCGAGGACCAGTGGCAGCAGCAATCCCGTCAACCAGCCGACCGTTCTGCACCTACATTTTCCCCTGGCTCTCTGGTCTGGCTTCGGGTACCCGCTACCACACCCGGCCACTCTGAAAAACTTGTCGCGAAATACCTCGGACCCTACCGCGTTCTGGAGCAAACGTCATCCGTCAATTACCTCGTGGAGCCCCTCAAGCCACCGACAGACCTGCGCAATCGCGGCCGCGAACTTGTCCACGTCTGTCGCATTAAGCCGTACTACGACCCACTAGTAGTGTCTTCGCCTTAAGCCGCCAGGATGGCGCCTTTTTCGGCGGAGGGCGATTGTAATGAAGAAGAGTGACCTGTGCCTCAGCAGCATCGCCACCGGCATGAGCTCGTGGTTGCTGTCCTTGGCCGAACGCTTGTGACTGCTACCCGTTCGCCTGCATCCGTTGCTATTAAACCTCTTAGCAGTATTAATGTATGCCTTAAAGAACAGCGAACATCTTTGAAAGCATCCGAGCCATTGCATCTGGCAGCACAGTTGCGACTGCTATCCTATTTGCCATGAAGCTGAGGTTTTGTTCATGATCAATAGTCAGTTCATAAAAGTAATAGTATAAGCACATCACATTAAAGAAAACAGGTGATGTGTGTGTCAGCCTGCCATCAGTCATGCTGCACAATATAGTACTTGCTTTTATTGACTGGTAACACACATGGAGCAGGTAGTTTTGGATGACTAACTAGTCATTAACACTACCTTAGCTTTGCTGTGCATGCATGATAAATTTTTTTGTGTGTGCATATATATATATATATATACGTGCCATTTCTCGATGAAAATTTTGCTGTCAAGCACTTGTCCTGTACATGCTGCTTTAGCCATTAGTTTCCTATAACGAAACCACATAAGGGAGATAAAGGCTTCCAGATAAGAGAGAATATGGGGTAGGATTTCTAATTCATAAGGACATTGCTGGCAACGTTGATGAATTCTACAGCATTATTCTGAGGGTAGCAGTCGTAATATAGCTGAATAGGAGATATAGATTAAAGGTAGTGCAAGCCTATGCTCTAACCTCCAGTCATGATGATGAAGAAATAGAGCAATTTTATGAAGATGTTGAATTAGCAATGAGAGAGGTGCAAACCAGTGGCGTAGCCAGAAATTTTGTTCGGGGGGGGGCTCAGGTTGCAGCGCGGCCTCCTCCTCATAGAAATTGTCGAGGGATCAAATACATGAATAATAACTGCATTGCCAATGCCATATAGTATATAAGATGCTGCAAATGAATTATTGAACGCTACGCACTGTCAAGTAAAATATGCATTTTTTCATAAAAGAATATATTCGTATGTCCTAAAAATTCTGGCAGAAATAACTGATATCAATGCGGCCGTGTTTTTTTTTTTCTATTTAATAAGGAAAAAAAAATATCACACGGACATTAGAACTATATCAGTTCGAAACCAGCAAAGCAGTGTATACAGCTGATATGAAGAACGTAAAGGCCATGAAATGAATAAGTTGAGGACAAATATTTTGATGAATCTTCGTCATTCAAGAACCTTGTTTACATTTTTGCACATATGCAACGGCCAGGAAAAAACCTCAATGACGCTGTCCCCAGTTGCAATAGATTGCGCAGGAGCAGCTGTTACCGGTCGTGTATTGTAGTTGCACCGAGATTATACTCGCAACAGTGAATACAAATAAAAAGTAGGAGAGAGAGAAGTCATAAGGGAAAGGCAGGGAGGTTAACTATGCTGAGCCCGGTAGGCTACCCTGCACGGGGGAAGGAGGAGAAGGGATTGAAAGAGAAGGAAGAGAGAAGTTCACAGTTCACACGTTGCATATTTACAGTTAAGCGTTCATCGCGGAGTTTCGTCAAAGGCGGTCATACAGGTTTGTGCACTTCAAAAAACACAGCAGCGCCTTTGTAGCCCTGCACATAGCAGACGCACGAGGCCACGCGCCCAAGATCTTTTCCTCCGTAAATGGCCTGTCGTCTAAGTGCCCTAAAAATTAAATTATGGGGTTTTACGTGCCAAAACCAGTTCTGATTATGAGGCACGCCGTAGTGGGGGACTCCGGAAATTTGGACCACCTGCGGTTCTTTAACGTGCACCTAAATCTAAGTACACGGGTGTTTTCGCATTTCGCCCCCATCGAAATGCGGCCGCCGGAGCCGGGATTCGTTCTCGCGACCGTTCGTTCCCGTGCCCGCGACCGTTCATTCCGCGACCGCGTTCCCGTGCCCTAAAGCCGTCCGAAGGGCAATCCTCTCATCATCGTATCTGTGGCAGTCGCATAAAAGTAGGAGTTCTGCAAAATATACATTAGAAATGCGAAGATAGAATGGAATATACAAATTCGAAGATACAACTCGCTAAAGGGCAAAAAAGAGTCGCTGGAAACAAAGTTCACTGCTTGTATACACAACACCTCGCAACAAGATATTTAAATATACGTCTAAGTCTCCAATAAATCTGCGTATTTAAGCAAACGTCACTGTATATTGTGCGTCAAACAAGACAAATAAGCACGTTGCGGAGTCAGAGATACGCACAGAAACTTGCGCACAGAAAGACAGATGATCTAGGCAAGAACAAAACAATGATCGCAGAAATCGTGATATGTACTCGGGTCATGCAGCGGTCGCGACAGCACCATACAGGTAGAATAAGAGAGGAATAATGCAAAAATCAGTACGAAAATGTGTAATTTAACTGCCTGCACAGCGGCATCAATTATTCTGCACCCAAAATTAAAGGAGGGTTTTGCTTCGTGTAAAAAAAGAAATAAAAGCAGGTAGGTAAAAAGGACAGAAAAGGACAAACGAAAGCCACCGGGCTTTCAATGAGCAAGGTCGGTCAAAATTGGTTATTGATGTCCTCGTAATTTTCGTATTGGCATGATAATTTTGACCATGATGCTAACTGCTAGAATAAAAGGATAAAATTTCTGCGGTTTTAAAAGCTAACGAACAGTCATACGTTTTCATAATTACGAGCTTATGGACCTCAAGGAACAGAGTTTTTACTTGCATTGATTTTTGCTGCTTCGCTATCTAAAGGACAAACTTCTCTCGGCGGGGAAGTTGAGCGAAGCGGTCAGTGACTTCGGACACGTTGATGCCGACGTCTCTGTGGGTGTATAGAAGCACCAGTCTAACCATGCGTTCCACATACACTGTAGAGCGCAAGTAGTTTTTTAGTAAACTCTTGTTAAAAAATATTCTCTCTGCGCTGGCAGTGGTCACTGGAAGGGTGACTAGAATCTGGAACAGTTTGTACACATTTACACAGAACCTGCAGTCGCAAAGGTAGAGGGCATCTATTCCGGTGATAAAACCTAAAACACTCCCTCGATGTCGTTGGCATCCTTGTTTACTGTTTAGGTACCTTGCACAAACAGTAGACTGTTCGATTCCGGCGATGTCCGTCGTTTCGTCAGGAAGTATGGACAAGCAGCCTGCTTTTGCAACTAGGCTTTCTTTGATAATTTCGCCACAAACTTCTATAATTTGGTTTTGTGCATCTGGGCTTAAATACGAGGCATTACTGGGGCAACTTTCCAAATGGTTCTTCAGATATGTATTTCCACAATCAGCTCGCATGCGGAGAAGCGCTTCGAAAATACCTGTACTTTTAGCGGGGCCTATGCTTAAATTCATAGGGCCACTGTCCCTGTGGCCAACGAGAGCCAGACCTTGTAGCCCGCAAAAAGAATTTACTCAATAATAGGCCATTTCCTTTCTCCTGTTTTCTCAAATTTTACTTTGCCTGCCCTGGTACAGCTGATCGATCACATTGGGCACGCGTCCTGAAAATGTTTGGAGAAAATTATCAGCTGCTAGCTCACAGTCACGGTAATATTTAGTATTTTCGTGTTTGTGGAAGATTGCGAGCGCGAGCTTTCATTTCTGGAATGGCTTGGACACGACGGCTCCAGTGCACGCATGTTCGTCCAAGTTTATAACAGCATTAACCCCATAAAGTTCCAGAATTGAAAATCTTTTAAAGCACGCCTATGGAAATGTCAGTGCACCTTTCGCGTCAAAAGTTTATGAGAACTTTACACCCATAAAGTTTTGGAATTGAAATCCATGCGCTCCGTAGATTCCGCGGCTGCTGCGAGATGCCGCAACGCGCCCGCTCGCTATCGAAAAGCCCTTGAAAGTTTGTGCTCGGATCCTTGCGTTACGTGACCCCAGGTGCCACGAAATCCACCCCAGGCACCCCAGGTACCACAAAATCCAGCCCTTGTTCGCAATGTTCGTGCCGAAATGTCTTTCGAGCGTGAAAAAGACATTGTAGAGAGAATGCAGAATGATTGAACATAGCTCGCCTACACGAACATGTCGCAGCCTATGACACTAGGACACCTGAACAATGGAACATTCCGCACTCATGAACGAATTATGGCCAACAAATGCTTCGACATACACTTCCGACCTTACTCAATAACCTCGCCTTACGAGAAATAGACCTTCTGTCCTTATGCAGCCTGCACAACTACTTTCAGTCAAACTAATCCTTCTTGTTTAATGAGTTTATTCATATGCAATCCTGTATGACTTCTCCCCCCTTTATTTGCTTTAGTCTATGCTGCACTGAATATAGTGCTATGTTATGTTTTTTTTTCCTATTTTCTTCCTGTTTTCGTATAATAAGACTTTCTTTATGTAATCTATAATGCTCATGTATAAATTCAATATTTCCTTAGTAATGCAGACTACTTGTTTTTCTGATGGTTAAAGTGTATTACTACCTGTCTCGTATACACATTTTTTTTTGTAAATTGACACCTTCCCATCTGTTTACTCACATGTGAGCGCCCGACGTCTTCTGTTGCCTTTGATGAGTTTTTGGGCTAGTCAAGTTGCCTGCGTGCAACTTTTTATCCAGAACCCCGCCAGGTAATTCTTTTCATGAGAAATAAATTATTATTATTATTATTATTATTATTATTATTCGCGGCGTCGGTGGTAGTTTTGGTCGGCGGTGTATGCCGGCACGAAAAAATTTCGGGGGGGGGGGGCTGAAGCCCCATCAGCCCCCCCCCCTGGCTACGCGCCTGGTGCAAACTCAGTAAACTGTAGTCATGGGCAATTTGAATGCAGAAGTGCGCGAAAAATCAGGCTGCAGAACAAGCAGTTGGCAACTATGGCATCGATTCTAGGAATAGTAGAGGAGAGATGTTGGTAAAATTCGCGGAAAGGAATAGACTCCAAATAATGAATACCTTCTTCAGGAAGTGCAGTAACAGGAAGTGGACCTGGAAATGGCCACATTGAGAAACAAGAAATGAAATCGATTTCATACTCTCTGCCTATCTCAGCATTGTGCAGAATGTAGAAGTGTTAAGTAGGGTAAAAGGCGGTGATCATAGTTTAGTGAGGTCTAGGATTGCTCTCAATTTGAAGAGAGAAAGAGCAAAATTAGTCAAGAACAAACAGGCCAACCTAGACGCTGTAAGCATAAAAGCAGACAAATTGAGGCTGGTGTTTGCAAACAAATATGCAGCTTTAGAACAAGAAGATTAAGATATTATAGAGGCAATGAATGAAACCGTAACTAGACTGATTTTAGAAGTAGCAATGGAAAGTGGGTTACCACCTAATGCACTAAGGCAAGTAGGTAAGCTCTCCCAAGTAACAAAGGCCCTAACAAAGAAACGACAAAGCACAATGTGTAACTCAAGAGATTGGATAGCATTATCTGAATTGTCAAAGCTGATAAACAAGAAGAAAGTAAGCAATATTCGAAATTATAACATCGGAAAGATTGATGAAGTAGTAAAAAAATGACCGCAGCATGAAATCAATGTAAAGAAAAAGAAAACTTGGCATAGGACAGGGCACAATTTATGCAGTGAAAGATAAGCAGGGTAATGGCATCAGCAGTTTCGATGATATAGTAAAAACAGCAGAAGAATTCTATACTGACCTGGGGATGTATTCTGCGACGATACTATTGCCTTGGCCTTGCCTTGGCCATCAGGCACATGTTGATTGGCTGGTTGAGCACTATGTCATCCGATTATGCTCAACCAGCCAATCAGTGCACGTGCCTGACGGTGATACTATCGCCGAGGCAACACTGTCGCTGAAAGTGATCGTCGCAGAATACGTGCTCTGTACAGTACCCAGAGCAGCCACGCACCCGTCATTCGAAGTAGTGATGAACAGGATACAGAGGTTCCTTTTATAACTAGCGATGAAGTTAGAAGGGCCTTGAAAGACATGACCAGGGAAAAAGCGGCAGGAGAAGATGGAATAACAGTCGATTTAATCAAAATGGAGAAGATTTTATGCTTGAAAAGCTTTGCGGCCCTTTATATGCAATGCCTCACAACTTCAAATGTACCCGAGAGCTGGAAGAATGCCAACATTATACTAATCCATAAGGGAAATGCTAAAGAATTGAATAATTATAAGGCATTAGCTTGCTTTCAGTATTGTATAAAATAATCACCAAGGTAATTTCCAATGGAATTAGGGCAACACTTGACTTCAATCAACCAAGAGAACAGGCTGGCTTCAGGAAGGGATTTTCTAGAATGGATCACATCCATGTTATCAATCAGGTAATTGAGACATCTGAGGAGCAAAATCAACCTCTCTATATGGCTTTCATAGATTATGAAAAGGCATTTGATTCAGTAGAAATACCAACAGACATCGAGGCATTGCGTAATCAAGGAGTACAGGAGGCATACGTGAATATCTTACAAAATGTGTAAAAAGATTCCACATCTACCTAGCTTCCTCTACAAGAAAAGTAGAAAATAACCTATCAAGATAGGGGTCAGGCAAGGAGACACAATCTCTCTAATGCTATTCACTGTGTGCTTAGAAGTAATCAAGAGACTGGGAAGGCTTAGGAGTGAGGATCAGCGGCAAATATCTCAACAACCTTCAGTTTGCAGATGACATTGTCATGTTCACTAACACAGGGGATGAATTGTAACAAATGATCGAGGACCTTAACTGAGAAAGTGTAATAAGAGTATGGTTGAAGATTAATATGCACAAGACAAAGGTATGTTCAATAGCCCGGCAAGAAAACAAGAATTCGTGATCACCAGTCAGCCTCTAGAGCCTGTGAAGGAGTATGTTTATCTAGGTTAAATACTCACAGGGGACCTTGATCATGAGAAGGAAATTTACAAAAGAATCAAAATAGGGTGGAATGCATATGGCAGGCATTACCAAATCTTGACTGGGTGCTTACCACTGTCATTAAAATGAAAAGTGTACATTCATTGCATTCTACCGGTGCTAACATATGGGGCAGAAACTTGGAGGTTAACAAATAAGCTTGGAAACAAGTTAAGGACTGCACAAAAGGTGATGGAACGAAAAATGTTAGGCATAACAGAAGAGAGCAGAAGACAGGAAGTGAACAATGTGGATCAGACAGCAAACGGGGATAGCCGATATTCTAGTTGGCAATAAGAGAAAAAAATGTGGCTGGGCAGGCCATGTAATGCGTAGGACAGCTAACCGGTGGACCATTACTGAATGGGTGCCAGAGGAACGAAAGCGTAGTCAAGGACAGTAGAAAATGAGGAAATTTGCAAGTTCAAGTTGGAATCAGCTAGTGCAAGACAGGGGTAATTGGAGATTGCTGAGAGAGGCCTTCATTCTGCAGTGGACATAAACATAGGCTGATGATAATGATGCTGAACATAGCCAGAACTGCAAGCTACTTACGAACCTCCCTCACCCAAACTTCCCAGAACCATTCTTATGAAGTAATGTGCCATTGTTCTGTGCCTCAACAGTGGAGGTGCAAGTTCTTACAATAAAGGCTGATTTGCTGTCATATCATGAATGTATCACACAGTCATGGCAGTAATTTATTTTCAGACACATCCACATCCTGGATACTACCTTTCACTTCTGGAGGCTTTTTGAATATAGCTTTGGTCAGTGTGCTGCCAGACCTCCTCAAAGAAGAGGACCCCTGGTGAGTGTGAAGGCTTTTGTTATGAACCTTATGGAAAACTGGCATTCATCCAACAGCTGCCGCTTGATGGAAGCAGATAACAGATAGCACCAAAAAGTGCAGGTGACCCTTTTTTTTCCATGACTGAATCAGCAAGTGTGACACGATGGCTTAATATAGCGCAACATGCCATACCCTCTTCAGGCACTGTGCACACCAAGCTAATGCATCAGAACCAAAGCATTTATAAAAGTAATTATATGTACATGTTTTATGCATCTAAAAGACTTCTGGGCCAGTATTTTGTACCGATGACTTTCCGGTAATAATGCCTCTTCGCGCTTATCGCGCTTTGCCAGTGGTCGGAGGGAAGGTCCGCTCGCGTTATCAATGGGATCAGCCGGCCGTGAGCGGTGGATGATAAGACTAGAGTAGAATAAGTCCATAATGCCTCACTACAACATCTCAGCCCTGGTAAGACCCGTGCTGCAATTTTGAATATGTGTTAAGGGGTTTATTAAAATGGGTTGGAAGTTGGACGGCCGTTCGCTCTTAGTACCAGCATGTTGTCATGTAGCAGGTTCACTTCTTTTTTTCACAATGTTTTACATCAGGCATACTTTTAGAGTGTCTGAATAGGTGCTTTCAAGGTATGCTAGACATGAAATAGTTGATGTTCTCATATCTGACATTTCTGTAGGGTTCTCGCCTGGAGGCAACATCCTCTAAACTTAGAAAACACAGTGAAGAATTGAAAATTCTTAATCTGTTTTGTAGCAATATGCTTTTCACAATTCTGAAGATGCAAAAAATGTGGCAAAGCTAGGTTTTCAATTAACAGACTTAATTGGCACTTGAAGGGGTATTGTAAATGGGTAGAACAGAGCATATCAGAAAGATGTAAATACTATGTCAGAAACTGTGCTCTCACCTTTTGCTATCTGTGACATGACAATTTGAAGTAAGTATGACATTATGTTGCTTTTACTTAGTATGGCTTTGTTTATGTCCTGCTATTGTTGAGAGTTAGCATGACAGCTGAGAGGCTTTTGCCCACTGGTTCCAGGACAGCATTCAGGGCCACCACCAGCACCTCCTTACACTGGGTGTAAATTATGCATTACAGCAGCTGACAGAAAGCATGATAGCAATGGCCACCACCATATGCTGCATTTTCGCTTATGAAGAAAACTCGAGGGCTCAATCTTTAGTTAGCAACAAGCATAAGAAGCCAGAGAAAGCATAGAGGAAATTAAGTGCACGAGATGACAGTTAAGTTTACAACTCGAGGGCTCAATCTTTAGTTAGCAACAACCATAAGAAGCCAGAGAAAGCATAGAGGAAATTAAGTGCACGAGATGACGGTTAAGTTTACAGTAAACTTCATTAAAGGAAAGGGAATTGAAAGTGCAAGAAAAAACATATTAAGAAAAGATACATTGGAGCTGAACCTGCAACTTTGTGTTTCTGTTTCATTATGACACACTAGTGGTATGCATGTATAGGGTATTTTTTTTTTAGCTGCACAAATTTTTAAAAATTGCCTGTGGCAGATAGTAGAATTATAACCCTTGATCTAGATTACTCGATGAAGTGGCCATTAGTTCTATGAGAAATCAAAATGCTTCATTAAACAGTTACATAACTGTGTTAATTAGCTTTTTTGATTAATTACTTTACGGCACATACTTAAACCTACGAATTATAGCTGATGAGTTCACAAGGCATATCCACTTGGAACGAATTCTCAAGACTGCACGAGTTTCGAGATATTAATTTTCAATGTGTCCGACGAACTGCATTGGCATTCGAGTTACTTTTTCAGAGAAGCTGTTTACCTCTAGCCCCCGTATGCATCCCTCGCATGCGTTCCCAGAGGGGGTGCCCTGGCCGGTTTACGACCGTATCACGGCGCATGGACAACAATGCGTGGACCAATATTGGAGATAGTGTAACACAGGGCCAACTTGCAGTGGAGGTGAAACAGGCTTCAAGCACTCCGCCAACTTCCAAAAATAAGTTTAATATCTTGGGTCCAAATAGAACCACATATATTCGGCATTCTAAAAGAAACACTATACATATTTGTATATAAGAAAAGTGCACTTAGTGTAACAAGTTGGCCTTCATGCGCTTTATTTGTTTTAAATCCTGTTTGACGAAGAATGAGAGGGGGAAAGAGTGAGGCGATGGTGCCTGTGCACGTGGCCTGTGCTTCTGTGGTTATAACGTCACGCGCATCGGAGGTGCCGGCGTGGCTGCAGCAGCGGTTACGGCAGATACATGGGAGGTGCGGTGACTGCGGAGGCGCCACTTTCAGCGTAGTGTGGTGCCGTATGAAATAAATCTATGATTTCATAATGTATGCAGCCTAAACAGCTTTGCTGGTAATCTGCCCCATATGAATGTTGCGGCCCCACAATTTTTTTTTTTTTTAAGAGAACGCTGTTTTATGCATTGAAGCATGAAAGTAACTGGAACAACAATGCATTTAATTGAATGCCTTGAAAATTAATATCTCGGAACTGGTGCACTCCAAAGAATTTATTCCAAGTGGATACGTCTTCTGAACTCACTAGCTACAATTTGTAGATTAAAATATGTGCTGTAAAATACTTACTTAAGAAGTTAATTGTAATTATATTATTTAATTAGGCAGTTATATTACTCGTTGAAGTAATGGCCACCTCATCGAGTAATGTAGATGAAGGGTTGGAATCATTCTGACACATGTGATTTTTAAAAATTTGGTGCAGCTAAAAAAACACCCTGTATACTGTGTTCATAATGGCATTTAAACCCATGTGGTTATGCGGTCACAGTTGAGGTTCCTATTACAAGCAGCTTCAGACTGATGTGGCCTTCTCGTTCTCTACCATGATCATGATATCACATTGCATAACCACACCAGTCTGCATTGAACACCCATGCAACCACTTTAGTTTCTTTACACACAAAGCAATGACCTTTACAGAAAATTACCCAAGCACCTTCTAGTTCTCGCCTTCTGCCTCAAAGGTTTTGAAGGTTGCAGTTAACTTTTCTTTTTCTTTGCAAGCAGGCCATAACTGATTTCAAGGATAATGTTTCTCCAGACATAACGTAGTGCATTATAATAGGTTTTACTGTTAGATCAACATATCTGTTTAATAGCTTAATAATATCAAGGAACAACTGCAAGTTCAAGTCATAGATTGGCATTTCACAGTGTTGCAGTTACAGAGGGCTAGCTAAACAGCCTCCAAGTAATAACTGCAGTGTTTTTTTTTTTTGTTTTTGTTTTTTCCCCGCAGGGAATCAAGCAAGCAACTGGGCTGTGTATGCTGTGGAATTGCTGTGATGGCAGCTATGCAAGCATTTTTGGAATAGTATCCAGACCACATGAAACAAGGTGCCCAAAACTAGTCACCAAGCCAGTCATGGACCAAGTCACTTCTTGGAAGTTTTATTCTTGTCACATGGTACAATAATACATACTTTAGCAAACTCAGATGGCCTCGTGTGTTCACTTTGGTATCCTCCTAAGCAGCTTAAGCTCATGAGTGAGCCAGAGGGCCACCGAGAGCAGGGTGACTGCTCCTGCCTGGTGTGATGATGCAAGCGATACAGGAACATAGGTTAGGAGCGTCGACACTCCCAGGGTAGCCTGCAAATGGAACACCACAGTGCCTCAGCAGTGCCTGAAGTGGCTAAAATAGTAATGTACTCCATCTCGAAGCTACACTTTGGGCTATGAGAGAAGCTGTCGTGTGGCAATTCTCTGTGAGTGAATAAGAACACAGGGGGGAGAGATGAGCATTGCACACAGTGGCAACAGGCTTCCTAGCTCTGCCACTGCCAAGTGACATGACACTGCATTCGCATAAATAATGTGTTGTTTTCCCCCTTTATTTTGTTTCAATTAATTTCCAACAAAGCACATTCAGAACAATGCACCGAATATATTGAGGCAGTTCATGCTTCAAAATCCGATGACTTCAGCCACCTCAATCACAGGTGTTGCAAGTCTTCAAACAGTGAGAGGGCAAGAAGGTCCAATTACAGTGGGTCAGGGGCTTTGTGCCTAATAGCCCCATCCACTACAGTAAAAGCTTGTTAATTCGAATTTCACAGGGACGCTTAATAACAAGTTTGAATTCAACCTAATTCGAACTGACGAAAGTCATTGAAAAACAACCAGAATTGAGATTGGGTTGCTAGAAAGCACTTGTAACTCACAATATTTATTGACAAAAATAATCTGTGACAACTTTTTGCTTCTTTTCTTTGAAAGCGATGGTCATCAGTTTGTCTTCCAAAGCGCGAAGGTGTCGCAGAGCTTCATCTTCACCCTCCTTGAAATTGAAAAATAGGTGCGCGACATCGAGCGCCTCCATTACAGTAGCCGACGGATTTTTCGGACTTTATGGATATTCCGGACTTCATATATGCACCGTCAGGGTTCCCACAGAGCTAATGCAATTTTGCGACCGATTCTTCGGACAAATTTAGGGCTCAAAGATAGATTTTCCGGACTAAATCGCTTGTTCTGAGCCACGCTACCTGATCTTGGGGTTCGCCATGTTGGATTTTTCGCTGGCTTGGCTTCCAGTGGCCTGCTCTATGGCCTCCAAGATTGGAAGCGCACATTATCGAGAGCACGTGCCATAGAGTTTCTCACTATATTACCTAGAGGGAAAACTGACGCTGCTACGCTGTGGTATCCATGGGAATGCCGGTATATTGTGACTTCGGATTGACATAGTTCTCGGAGAGCCAGAAAGCCTTGAAGACGCGCCTGGCTAGCACCGTTCCGTCTGTCACAATGATTCATTTCCTGCTAAAACAGCACCTAAAAAGCTGCTTTAGCTTTATTATTACACAAAAACATCTTTTATTTAATTTTGAGGACTTACTATTGGATGTACAATTATAGGAAACGTAAAAAGTATCAGCTGGCAGCTAAAGTTGGAGGGCAGACGACAACATTATCGCTCGCTTTGGAACAACTTGTCGTCTGTTCTTGCTTTTCTTCACTTGATGCTGCATTGTAGGTGAGTGAACTTTATTGAGAGATGTAATATGGGTGAATGAAAGCCTTTTATGCAGATTTTATTTTAAGAACGCATTATTTGTGTAGCCATATCCACGTTTTAGACGAAGCCTCGTTCAACACCAGCCAACACAAGCCTCGCAGACACATATCCCATCATTCCCATGAGGGCACGGCGCCCTTTAAGAAACTCGCATAGACAGTGGCGCCAGTTTACCCTCTAGGTTTTATAGTGAGAAACTCTATGGCACGCGCCATCCTCGTCTCGAAGGCCATGCCTATTCTTACTTGGTTCACAAAATGCTCCAGGGGACGGCACTTTTTCTGTCACCTTTCTTTTTTTTCGGTCAGCACTATCGTCACAAGCACTTATTGCGGGTTACTTTTTTTTTTATCACCACGTGGCAGCGCACAGTTCGAATTATTGATGGAGGAGCCAATGTGCCTGCGAAATGATGAGTCGGTTTACCCATAGATGCGTATGCTGCGTGGCCGGACTGCGACAGTCAGTTCAAATTATCCAAAATTTCTAATTTATGAGGTGTGAATTAACAAGCGTTTACTGTATAGCAATGAGCATGCTGCTCCAGTTTGTGGGATCTCAATCGTGCCCCTGAGACAAAGGAACGACAGCACAGTAGTGCAAGCAATCAAAAGGGCATTTATTATGCCTTTTATGCACCAACACCAGCTAGCTGAATTAGCAACTAAGGGAACATGCCGATGGGTGCTGGTGAAACGAAGTACGACTCCCCAAGACAGGATGCCGACCGAATATGTTTGCCCCACTAATGCCTAATCGTTCATGTGTACAGTTGGGCGAACTGCGGCGCGCTCGAATGATTGTGTTTGTCCATCCCGGTACCCTGCTCCAAAGCCTATTGTGGGATGGCCCAGGCCAAAGAGACGGTAGCTTGTTCCCTCTGCGCCTGAGTATCCACGCCGTCAGGTGACGCTAACATTGGAACACTAGCGCCATCTCTCATACTATTCTGCGACTACACTGACTATCTGTGGCACACATCTACAGCTTAGACCACTTATAACGTAACCATTTACAGTGCAGAACTGGCTACAATGCGCCCTTTTCTGACTACCGTTTACCCTCCCATAGAACTCCATGTATACGCATACCGCTTACAGTGCAGCTGTGTGGGATGAAATACCAGTCATAATGTGCCTTCCACAGGAAAATCCTGTCGACAAGCGCAGTAGCGAGCACGCTTTTTAACAAGGGTGATGTAGAGGAGAAGCATGAGACGCGAATGCACCAACGAAAAAAAAAAAAAAAAATGGCGGCAGCGCGATGCAGGCGCGTGTCGGTTGCCTAGGCGACGGAGAAGCCTTTTGCTCGGCTGCTTATCAGCGGTGCGCTTTGCACTGAATGCGGCTTCAGTTTCTGTGCACCCGTCGCGATGCGCGTTGTGAAGTGCAGATATCGCGTGTGCGACACTATCAGTTTAAGCAGTGTTCCGCAAATTTAGCTTAGAGCTATTAGGCTTTATGTGCACTTGTGAGCTTCCGCCGTTCGTACACATTGGGATCAATGGCATTCGTAACATTGGGAACCAGACTCCGTTTTGTACATGTTGCTTGCAGTCATTACAGCTCTAGTGCATAGTCTCTATGTGATTGTCTATGGGTAAGAACATATCAAGGGCGGGCTTCCCACGGCGGCATGCCACCCGAAACCCCTGCCGGCTAGGCCTAACCAGCGTGCCTCGTCTGCGATCAACGTTGTGGTTTGGTGCTGAGTCAACAAAATATGTTACAATGGCTGTACGGCACATAGAAAGCGGAGAAACCACCTTGATAACGAAAGTGAGGGCACGGGCAACACTCGAATGGCGGCAACTTGGCCCGTGGTCACCATGTTTTCGACACTTTGCATATGCTGATCAGTGCGAGAAATCGAATGAGACACTGTACTGAGCCTAATTATTATTACTTTGTCTGCTTCATGTGAAGACTGCGGGTACTTGGACATTAACCTATCAACATTTGTAAATTTAAATGGATGCAAAACTCCTGGTTGCACGCTTCGATTCTTGGATACGTGCGGCGGTATACACGTTTTGCATATGTGCAGGCCTTGAAAATAGTTGTTTTGGTTTTTGGTTATAGTGCGGTACCCCTTATAGTGTGCATATTTGCGACTCTGGCGACTTACGCTATAAGCGGTCTACACTGTACAAGGGGAAGCCGGATTACAGGAGATGCGAGAGTCGAGCGTCCCCACGAGTTGAAACACTTCATGTAGCATAATATGTGTGCACCCATGGTCATTTACAAGGCATTATTGATTATGCTATCCTAGAGTCCCATCCTAAAACCCACATATGCAGCTACACTGTTATACAGTTAAACCTGGATATAACGAAATTGACAAATTCCCAAAAAACTTCATTATAAAGAGGATTTCATTATATGCAGGTTCAGCACGAAAATTCGAAAAAGAAACGCTTACCGTATTTACTCGATTCTAACGCGTCCTCAATTGTAACGCGCACCCGTTTTCTGTTTTCGTCGAAGCACTCATCCTTGGAATGTCACACCAGGTACTGGATGCGTGGACGCGTGTCGTTTCGCACAAGCGCGAGGCATCGGAAGCGAAGAGCGAGCGTCACGATGGCATCGTAGCGTCGTATAGTGTTACAGTAGAACCCCGCTGTTATGTTCCCGGGTATTGCGTTTTCCCGGCTGTGACGTCGTTCCATTGAACCCAATGCATTGGTAACCCCGCTGTTGCAACGCAACTGTGGGACCGTTCCTGCATCATACGTTGCGAACTGCCACCCCGCACCGGCCCGAGCGGCCATTTTGACTGGTCATGTCGCTTGACTTGGTGGCTTGACGATGGCATAGGCCGCCCTAAGTGCCGGGGGCGACAACTATGACGTATTTTCTGTTTCCGCCAGAAAAAGTATGGCCCTTGAGATCCGTATTTGCTATCTAAAGATGGTGTCTATGACGTGTTGTGGCCCTAAAATTGGTTTTGGCTCATAGATGTTCCGTATAAAGTCCAAGAGCAATAACACAGTCGCCGCGCGCCGTATGCTGTATGTGCGAGTGAAAACTTGCGAGGGGAGCCGACGACTGCGTCTAAATCTCGCGCGCGCAGGAAAGAAAAGCAGGGAGGAAGTGCGCCTTCCATTGCTGAGGGATAGCGGGCGGCGTTGTGCTGTACTCTGGCATAAATTGCGTGCGGCGGTGCGCGATCCGTATCTTGAAAGCGATCTGTGTTGGGGCAGAGTCTAGGCACTGTTGGTGCATCGGCGGCCCGTAGCTTTGTGCGTGCTGTGTGTTCTCGGTGCTCAGTTTATGCGCATCTCCTGTCCAAAAAACAGACTCCTGTCCTAAATATAGCGCTATAAGTTGGGATCATAAATGTCTATTTCGTGTCGGCGGTGTTGCAGCTTAGAATAAAGGTGCGTGATGCTAGCCCATGCATATGCCTCTCTAGTAGTTTGTACGCAATCGATGACTGCGAGTTGTCGCAGTGTTGTACAGTCGACACGAAACCGAGCAGCCGTTCAGACGCGTTCGAACAGACCTCAGAAAGCCTGCCGCTGATTGATATTATCGCACCGACAACAAAGCTGCGGTGATTCGTGAGCTTCCACTTTCCCTGCTGTACTAAAAATAATAGTTAAAAGGTTCTGAAGCTCAAGTACAAACGTTTTCGCATCTGCTCGGTATCCACACCGAGACCGTTCGTTTCAACCGAAGGTTAAGCCTACCGTACGTACCCGCTGAGTTCGTCTACACTCTATCGGCCCGTCTGGGCTGAGGAATCAACAAGTCTAACCAGGATAAATCACTCTGCAGTTCACCTTTCCCATCAGTGTTTTTAAACAGACCATTCTTTCGTGTGTACAGTGTCAGCATAACAAGCGATGAGCGCCGATATGACGTTATAAACATACCTATATGTGCTGTCGCCGAAGGCTGTCAGCGGCATTAATTAGCGGCTTCTCTTACGGAGATATGTGCCTATACATACGTGTCGATTGAAAAGCATTGTCGAGATATGGAAATGTTGCATTACCTTTGCGCGAAGAATAAGAAACGGCTGTCAAAATCGGCAGTAACGGCCCGTACAACATTCTGGGTCGGCGGTTCATTTAAGGCTTTTTTCGTTGTTAATATACCCATCGCAAAAGCAAATCAGTGGTGCAGCACTTCCAGGCATACTATGCAATACGGACAACAACTTTTTCGTTCTGATAGAGGCATAAGGTTTAGTTGAAGGCGATATCGCGTCTACGATGTCTGTGTGAGACGTCTGTGCAAAGCTACAACTGTGTCTGTGTGTTGACATGCCAAATAAGAACCGATAATCATAGATAGGCGTGGCGTAGTGGTAAGATACTGGGATTGGGATCTGTAGGGCGGAGGTTCGAATCCTCGCGGACTTTTTTTTGTTTTACTTTCTTTCTTCTTTTTTTTATTGCATTACAACGTTCTCCGTTTCTTTCTGTATTCGAAAAAATATATAAGGCAGCCAGGCTCCACATATTTATCGTTCTAGAGCTGCATTTCGCACCAGTACCCCGCGCCCAGCACCTTGCCAGCGTCCCAGTATCCAGCGCGCGACACTGGGCCCATAATCAGGCATGGAACTGGGCACTGGATACTGGGTTTTGCAATAGGGCTACTTCAACATGTGGAACACCTGTCATTATTTCAAGAGGCAAAGCTTCTGTATGGACTGGCTAAAAACTGAGGTCGACGGAATGTGGCTCAAGCTGAAACTGAACTGTTGTGTCAGCAATGTATGGCAACAAAAACATCCCAAGTGGTACAACAGCTGGTTTACACTTCTCTTACCTGGAGCCAAGCAGCAGCTAGAAGGCAGTGGAGTGCCTTCCTTGCTCGCGGGGGCAGAGGCTGCCTCCGGCCCCAAAGCCAGAGACCAGTCACAAATATCACCACACTTTCACCCTGCAAAAAAAGTCAAGTTTTCCAAATCAAGCCCATTCACCTTTATTTTTTCTCATGACAAAGAAAACATAAAAGTAAAAATAAGCACATTTTCCTGAAAGCCAATTACCCCTTAATCTCAGGATGGAAGAGTTTTGGAGAAAAAATTCTAGTTGCAAAGCAACCCCTTTGTTTTTGCATCTGGGCACTCGTTACTAGAGTGAATAGGTCACGCCAAAAGCACACCAGACATTTTGTCACCAATGTCATGCGGTGCCTGTTATTGACCCTTTTCGCGGAGCAGTTTGTTTTAGAGAAATGAGATGGCGCTTACGGCAGCGCGCCATACGTCTCCTCAGCGACCGCGCACGAATACGAAACCATTTCCGCTTCTACCTTGCTTCTGTGCGATCAGCTGTCGGAAATGCAACTGAGTTGTCGCTAACGCACTGTGCTCCATTCACTCTGGTTCGAATCATGTGGATTGAAGACGTGTGCAGTAGGCTGCAAAAATAGTGACTGGCATATTAAGGAATGTAATGATTATGTGGGGCCACGTTTGCTGACCGATGCTGCAATTGGCCGTACGTGTTTCCGGCACTTCGAGATCTGATGTACGGCTCTCCTCGAGGATACACAAATTTGCTCATCCGCCTGCATTGTATCGCTAACCTTCAAAGAAAAGGTTTCAGCCCCGGTACATCGGCAAGAGTGAGTACTGCTCGTTAAACAATGATAACGGGAGTAGCGCCGCCTCCTGTCATAGTAGGTTTCGCGCACAGTATTTACGCACATCTACCCCAACCAGCACAGAAACTTACACCCACTCTTTCGCCAACGTGTCAAGAATAAGTGAATGGGCACCCACTTGAATATATGCGCACTATATATGCACAATAAGTGACGGTACTACATCGATAGCGCACGAATTGTCGAAGCTGATTGTTCCGTGATGGTCCACAAGAGGGGGGGGATTCGGGGGTTGTAACCCCCCCCTGAGGCCGACTTAACCCCCTCTTTTGTTTAACCACTTTTCTTTCCTTACGCATTTGAGTGCTGCAACTAAGATGTAAGACGCGCAATCGTCTGCACACTCGCAAAAAGCGCATTTTTTTGACAATTTCCCGTGAAGAAATCGAAATTAGTGCTGTTTAGATGGTATTGGCAAACTGTCAACCCCCCCCTGGCAGAAATCCTGGGTGCGCTACTGCCGTGATGGTCCACAAGAGTAAGCGAATTACTCGCGATAATACGCATTTGCTACAAGGTATTGCAAAAGTGCAGAACAGCTACGTTTCAAGCCTTGAGCACAGCAAAAACAAATCTATCAGAACTGAGCACACCCGTGAGCGATTAGGCAGAAAATAATCAGATAGTGGCCGCACCGAGGAACTTAACTGTGTCAGAAACTGACAAGCCACTGCTTCAAAATATTTGCCAAATAAAGTACAAAGAGCAAACACACTAACCCTGATTCAATTCATGAGCGGAATGTTTGGATAGCTTGAAATACATATTTAGCCCCGCTTTTAGAACAAGCACAATATACGCTGCTTGCGCCGTTTGGACATAGGTTAATCAGCTCCGAAAGTGCTTTTGCATGTCCTCTGAAGCTGTGATCAAAGCTTCGTGTCGTTCACCCAGTCACCGTTTACCATATCTCCCAAAACAGAGGTTTTCTAAGCCACGCCGGTGTCATACACTTCCATTGTAAACAAGGAGGCAACGGAGGCAGTTGAGGCAAGCAATGGACGCGTCACCACGTGATCAAACATGGCAGCGCCCACGGGATCGCCGCGAAAAGGGTCAATAAGATATGATAGCTCCAGTAGCAGTAACCTGATATTAATGGGTTTTTCAGAGTCGGCTCCAGACAAGTCATGACTTTGAAGGCATAAATTACATGCAGCAAAACAAACTCAGACTGCACTGTAGCAACACCAGAAAACTTATATACTGAAAGCCATGCAAAACTTCACAGCATTTTTATGCGATTGGGCAGCTTATAATATAAACAGAATGCTTTTATACTGCTTTCTGACCTCTTTTTCTACCATGAACAATCCAGGCCTTAAAGCAAAGTGGGACCTACATTTATTTTTTGTTACATGCCGTTGGCTTCCTTTACACTAAAAAGGCCATTGCTTTATTACTTTCAGACATCCAGGGGCGTAGCCAGGGGGGGGGGGGGGGGGGCTGATTGGGCTTCAGCCTCCCCCCCTGAAATTTTTTGGTGCTGGCATGCACAGCCGACCAAAACAACCACCGGCGCCAGGAATCATTCTGGATTTTGTCTACAATGTCTTCTTCACACTTGAAAAGACATTTCGGCACGAACATTGTGAACTCGGGCTGGATTTTGTGGCAACGTCCTTGCACCTGGAGTTACATAACGCAAGGAGCCTCATCCGAGCACAAACATTCAAGGGCTTTTCGATAGCAAGCAGGTACGTTGCAGCATCTTGCAGCAGCCGCAGAATCTACGGAGCGGATGGATTTCCATTCCGAAGCTTTATGGGTATAAAGTTCTCACAAACTATTGACGCGAAAGGTGCACTGACATTTCCAAAGGCCTGCTTTAGATTTTCAATTCTGGAACTTTATGGGTTTAATGTTCTTATAAACTTGGGCCAACATGCGTGCACTGGAGCCCTCGTGTCCAAGCCATTCCGGAAATGGAAGCACATGCTTGCAATCTTCCACACACACAAAAATACTAAATATCACCGTGACTGTCAGCTGGCAGCTGATAATTTTCTCCAAACATTTTCTGGAAGCATGCTCTATGTGATCGATCAGCTGGACCAGGGCAGGCAAAGTAAAATAAGAGAAAACGGAAGAAAGTTAACGGCCTATTATTGGAGGCATTGCAAATCAATGCAATCATATACCCATAATAATAATAATAAAAAAAAAAAACTCTCAGACGTGCCGTCTTCGTGAGTAAAAATGCACTCAATGCTGCCAGTGATAAATGATGTGCCGCCATCTGACAGCTAGGAATCAAAACACTTCGTCACTCCATGGCCTCCCAGACTGTGGCGGGTGCACTATCTTGGATGCTTTGTACTCAGTGTGAGATGAGACGAATCGAATTCTGATTTTACCTTTTGTTTCTTGCTGTCACCGTGGAGAGCAAGTAGCAAGAGTGAGAAAGGTTAGTGGAAAAACAGTGCATCTTTACTGCAAGTTTGAGTTTGACAGCACTTATCTAGTGGTGTCAGTGGTGCTACTATTAAAATTCATTTCAAGCAGATGTGCCTTGTGAAATCACTATCTTGAATTCGTATATAGTGATGTGTGTGCAAAAGTAATTGGTTAAAAGGTTGATTGGTGAATTTGTTTAATTAGTCAACTGTGCATTTTGATTTCCAGTGTAAGTAATATTTGCCTCTTCGGGTAATCCAACTCAAAGAGCAGAGCTGTCCTATATGCCACAGGCAATTTTTAAAAATTCCGCTATTAAAATTAAAACACACATTGGTAAGTGAATATATATATATATATATATATATATATATATATATTGTCCGACTGCCTTGCTCTTGAATGAGAGTAGCAGTATTGTAAATGAAAAGAAAAAAAAAACAATAAATTGTGAACAAGAATTCCAACAAGAAGTGCTTCTTCGCAGTGGCCAAATTACGCTACTGTAAAGACGCACTTCTTGTTGGAATTCAGCGAAGAGACAATCTGCTCTATCAATACATATGTTCCGAAAGAATGGGTGATTTAACAGTACTGGTGACAGTGAAGGCAAGATTGTTTAAAACTGGTTTATTATATACTAAGGCTTAATATTTGTCAGGGAATAAGTCATAACATGACTTTTCCTGAGCATGCCAGCTTTTTCACCGTGGATACTTTTGGTGCAGCCATTTGCTAATATGATACCAATCGAACCAATAGGATTTACACACAGAGAGAAAAAAAAAAAAAGTCATTACTCACCATTAAGCACAACATTATCAAGTCATGCTTTAAAATTTTAACTAGAGACTGTGCTACTCACTCTTAGCATGCTAGAAAACAAGCCAAAAATGAGAAAATAGAAGTTTACCAGTATTCGGTGGTCAAATTGGGCTGTTGTTGGGTTCTCAGTGAAGTTGCGCAGCTTGGGTTCAAGCGCCAATATGTCAGAAGGCACCCAGCGATCGGCCATCTTGGGGAAGGAGTTGTAGACAAGGCCTGCTCGCAAGCCTGCCACAATTGCACCAGACATGGCAGTGACAAACACCAACCCGAGGACTCCATGGGCGCCTCGCTGCATGGTTGTTGACAGCAGCGCAGAAGTATGCATGGGCTGGGTTGACAGGTGGGAGATGCCTGACCAAAAGGCCAGGCTGTACCAGGCCAATGCTGTGCCCAGGTGAGCAGCCAGCCGGTACTGGCTGACATGTGGCTGGTCCTGGAGGCCACTTTTCACCATGTACCAACCCAAGAACCCCTGAAATGCCAGCCCTACAGCTAGAAGGCTGACGTGCACCTTGGCTCGGCGACTCAGGCAGCCCCGCCACCAGAACCAGGCAGCACCCGTGTAAAACACTGCACCAATAGTGCGGCCCCACATACGGTGCAGGTATTCAATGTACCAAATACGCTTGAACTCTGCCAGTGTCATCTCCTGGTTGAACCTATACAAGTCGAGAAAAGCAGAGCAGAGGGGTAAATACTGAGTTAGCATAACAAAGCAGGTGGCATTTCATTAGAGACACCACAGCAGAAACTACACATAATTCTAACGAACTATGATCTCTTTTCAAACGGCTTTTAGAGAAGAGTGTGATACCGGTAACAAACTGTGGCCAACAAACTATATTATTATTGTTAAAACAAATATTTGAGCTAGTTGGTGCATAAATTAAGAATTCATTACAGTTACAGTGGAGAGGCACAGAGGACTAGTTGGCAGAATGGACACAAGCAGTGAAGGTCACTACATACATGACCAAGCTGAACACATCTTTAGAACAGTGCACCATTTCATGCATAATAACAAAACAAAAACCTATACCATTCATGTCACTGTGCTTACATTCATGAACTGTACATGGACCGTTGCAGATAAACATAACCCCAATTTTTATCGCCACTGAATGTGTACTTGCATGTCACCTTCCTTCTCAATGTAGAAGTATTCATAAATTACCCTAAGAATCGGCATGAGAAATGTGTGAAGATATTAATATACTTAAACTTTGGCATGCATGTCCACCGGCGGCAATACTTAGCCTAATGTCCCACCTCTTGCTAGTGCCTGCACTGCTGCCCAGTGCTCATGTAATTTTTCGTCACACACTGTACCCTCTGTCCACTGTACCATATGTCACAAGAAACTTATTTTGTAAACGATGGCGGTACTGCATTCAATTAACTGCATAGTAGGCTTTTTGCTACAAATACTTTTCTCATGATCGCCATTCACCATACTGCATGCACCATGAAAGTCATTGCAAAGCCAAACGCAGAACGTTGATGCCACATCTATTAGCCTATTTAGGGCAGTGTGATAATTTGGTGGAGGCACAGGATCTTGCTTGCTCTGACTCAGGTGTGTCAATATGGACCTTTTAGTCCTCCCTTCAACTCTTCGAAGAAGCCTTCAACCATTTCAACACCGGCACTACTGGACCTCTGCAGCTGGACAATGTACTGTGTCCAATTTTATGTTCACAAACGATGAGCGATAGTGTGCAGTGTTTTTAAAATGAAGTTTTCTTCGCAAACCCTGGTTGACTTTCCTGACTGTGGCTGCTACCTGGCTGGGTGCTGCTGATGTCTAGCCGAATAGCTTGCACGCAGGATAGTACTACCACCTTTACTAGCCTTACAGGTGTCCAGGCTGCTGGCCTTAGTTCCTACGGAATTACTCCGTGATAAAACAAATAATACATGAATATCATTATTGCAACAAATAAACATCATCAGGAGCGCAAACCAGAGCACAATTCAAATAAAGCAAACTATGCCTGCTTCCCTAGCCAATAGGCCAATATTGCACATATACTTCTATTGTGCCAGAGCAGACTACTTTTTTGAGATGATTGGCACGTATTATTGATGATGATTCCCATACTATGGCATATACCCACAATGGAGGATTGGCCAAGAAGTGGGGGGTACATTTAAAATAAATAACAATAAATGAAGATATAATATATATAGACAATATAAGAGTTGTCCCATGGTGTAGCATGGGTGAGCGAGAGCGCATGCATGCACACCAGTTTCCTTTACGCCAAAGACGCAGGAATGAAGTGTGGAAATTTACAGCAGGTCATTAACCGCTTCACGAAAGCTTCAATTCACATAGATTCCAAAATGTGCATTGGATCTGCAGCAGGTTTTATTTTTTTTTTTTTGCAACCCCTCTTTTTATGACCTTGATCCCTCTAGGGCGCATGAGTTTGAAGATTAAGGATACTTTAAGAAGATGTAAGCAACCACCCTCTGGAATCTCATGAGTGAAACACACCCTAAAAGCATACACTCTGTCATTGGTGCTCATGAGTATTGCAGTTTCAGCTTACTATTGCCCTACATAAGTTTCCTGAGCAGAATTGTTGGGGGATACACAAAACGTTTAGCATTGAAAAAAAAATAAAGAAATGGTGGCATGAGTAAACACTCAATCTGTGGCAATATAATGAACATGCTCGTCTTCAGCAATGTCTCCTGACGAGACAGCTTAAAGCAATGGCAATTGTGCATGAAAAAATGAGCGACAGCTGTGCCTATTGCAGATTTGCTGCCTTCACAGTTGACAATATTGCAGAGACGCAGCCGTTCAGCACCAAGAGGTCGTGGCACAGGACAAGTGAGCTGGGGCTTGTTACACGATGGCTGTCTTGCACATAGGCATATTTCTTCACAAAAGGAAGGAAATACATTAAAGATTACACATGGTAATCTACAGACAGTAAAGATAGTTTAGTGCCTGAAAATTTGATGCATTTTAACCATAATGAAGGTATCTAAAAAGTTATGTGGTCATATATACATATCCCCTTCAGGCGCTATGTGTACGCCAAGAGATAGTGCATCGAAAGCAAAGCACTATGAAAATAATATTTAAAAATTACGGGGCATACATCGTGAAACACTTCTGATTGGACCTGTGCTGCAAGGTTTAATAATACGTGTAAAGTGTTTAGGTAAAACAAATCGGAAGGTAGAAGGCTCGATGTTTGCTCACATTGTCAGTATGTCGTCATGTAACGA
Organism: Dermacentor silvarum; assembly: GCF_013339745.2. NCBI lineage: Eukaryota > Metazoa > Arthropoda > Arachnida > Ixodida > Ixodidae > Dermacentor > Dermacentor silvarum. Next base: position 39,985,057 of record NC_051154.1, on the reverse strand, counting down.
GTTCATTTTCATTGCTTTTCACAATGTTTTGCATGAGACACATCTTTCAAGTGGTTGATAGGTTCTTTCCATGAGTGCAAGACATGAAATAGTTTACACTTCCATGTCTTGATGTTCCTGCAGAAAGTTCTCACATGGAGTCCACATTCTGTAAACTTGAAAAAAAAAACTAGCTAAAAAATTGAAAATCCTTAATCCGTTCTGCGGCTCCAGGCTGTTCATGATTCTGAAGATGCAAGAAATGTGGTGGAACTGAATTTTCAATAGACAGAATTAAGAGGTGCCTGAAGGAGATATATATACATAAAGTATCATCACAGAGCATTAACACCTTCACTGTGGTATGGGTCATAGGTCGGTCACTGCAGTTATTCCTGCTGTGCAGGCTGTCCAGGACTTTTCTGCAATGTGCAAGCAACATCTTTGCTAGAAATAAACAAAAAGAGAAATTTTTTCTTGCTTCTGTTCTGACACATCATGGCACCATCTCTCTACATCTAGACAAAGTTTCCAAGGAGCACAACTTCCTGGTGACTCACCAGTGGGCCACGATGCACCAGAGCGATATGACATGTGATCCACCAGACAGTCAACACACATGGAATTGAGGCAGTGAACGTGCTAATCTCTCCGTTTTGTGCAGCGCTATTGTCAATACAAAATTATGATTTATTTTATTACTGCCAAGCTCATGTTTGACTAGATGTTGAAAATATCAATAAAATATATGATTTTTAAAGAATTCTGATCAGTTAGTCCTTCAAGTGTGAGTGTGGTCAAGGCTTCATATCTGAAGTTCTACTTTCTTTCAATATGATGACGGAAGAAAAACAGCATATATACATGGTTTGACTGCTCTTTTTGCATGTTCTTTCAGTGATGGTTCACATAGTTGTGCATGTCTTGAACTGGATTTCATCTTAGATAAATCAGCTACACTTATTACTACACTGTATTAAGCAACTGCATAGTTGAGCAGACAACAGCATAATGTCCAGCCATCATGTGCCAAGCACAAATGCTCCATCAATGCAATGCACAGTGTCTTGCTTCATACCAAACACCACTGGCACTGGATGGAGCACAGATATGAAGATCCACATTCAAAACATTACTAGTGATACTACAAGAAGTATACCAGATATATAACATAAGCCAGAGACAGTGTTTAGTTTTCAACTGCACAGTGTACTTTAATGTTCATGAGAGCAAACCAATGAATCAAGAACACTTATGCACCAGGAATTCCATGACTCACAAGCTGTGTATTCCTGTGCTTGTTTATCTGTATTTGAGCCGAATAGGCATACAAAAGGCAAATACTCGAAACTGTTTCTTCACAGAAACATTTTGACACCTCATATGAAGCACCCATGTGATCTGCAATTTATATTTTTCAGACAATGACTGCTCTTTGGCGATAGATTGAAGGGAGATAAATTTATTGCTTTTTGCAGCTCCGATACGCACACTTTGTATTCTGGATATTCTTGGTATTTCTGAAATTCCTGCTCCCATTGCTGATGTCCGAAAGGCGGAAACTCGGCAAACGGGTTCCAGTGAACCATTGAAAGGCCAGATTTTGTCAGCCTGCAAGGATGAATACAAATGTGAGAAACGACACTGTGGACACACAATTACAATGAACTAGGCTCGTTACAATGCTACACGGCTGTGCACTGCGCCGCACAAATCACCTCGTGACACCTCCGAGCACGATGGAACCAAAGGCCATGCCACTGCAGGCAAGAAGCCACTTTCCTACAACCATTCGCGACTTCTCAGTCAGCTGTTCCGTTGCTGGTTGTGCAACTGTCACTTGTAGTCGACGCCCGATTGTCTATAGAAACAGAGGTAAAAATGGTGAGTGTAACAACTTCATGCGTTGTCAAAGTGCACACCTGAAGCATCGGCATGCATTTTTTATGTACCAGAAAGCGATGTTGCACGTCCCGTCGAAACAAGATCGCCTGAAAATGAGCACAAACAAGAAATACATACAATCTCAATAACATCCAATGCGCTAAGCTAGAATTAATTGAAGGAATATGTGTATCATCAATGTTCACTTACTTTGAAACTGGGCTTGGACGCGCCCAAGTAGAAACAACGCCGAGATACATTCATTGTATACGATCAGCTGCACCGAGAAACGGTGCCTTAGTTCTGTAAAACTGTCGAATTCTCTAAAGAAACATGACAACAGTAAACATACGAGAATCCGTGCATCGGAGGTCAGCAGTGCTTTTTTTTAGATAGGTCCCTCTGTACGATGGGATGACACCAATAGCAAAACGTGGTTCTGAACGGCTTCCTTAATTTTTAGCAATCAGCAGCGATCACACGGGATGCATCATGCCACTTCAATACAACACGAAGCTTCGCCTAGCCAAACACAACTTAAATGTTTTCACACGCAGCACACGCGAAACCACGACCGAAATCGACCGGCAAAACGGGCCCCAGCATTGCCTCAGCGTGTTCATGCGTGTTTGCCATGTGTTTGCACACAGTTTGCAGATCTTTTTTTTTTTTTTTTTTTTTTTTTTTCCAGTTGCTAAACAGTAGAACTGACAAAACACTTCGTAGCAACGCTGATATTAGAGGAATTTATAGTTAGCGCAGATAGTTTTTCTTTCTCATCTCGGTCATATTAAAAAAAAAAAAGAAAACGTATTAACCATGAAGCAAAAGAAGAACAATCGGTACAATCGTACAACCATTGGCTCATGTTGTGAACGCAGCGCAGTGCGCACGTGCGAATAGGTGTGGGCAGTTCTGTCTGTAGTTTAAAGTGTTTTAAATGGTGACGTGAGCAATTTAGAACGAACTCTATGCCTAAGATAGCCGGAGAAGGCACAACGTTTGTAGTGTCACCTAATTTCTGCTACTCTGTCATTTTCGAAGCAGTGTGTTGGCGGAGCTGCGAGTGAAGCCGGCAGCGACCAAGCGGCGCCAGATTTGAGTTCCTTTTGTGTGTTAGTGTTCCGTTAATTTGTCGAAATACGCGAAGATGGTTTCTGCGGACATCTTTCCACTACATTCCGAGGAACAAGAGGACTGCAACGGTGACTGTAAGTCGATTCTTATGTTAGTTTTCTAGCTAATGTGCGAGTTCTAGCCACATATAGGGCGTGCATATTTCACTTAAAATGCCCGAAAAAAGATTTCGCGCTCACCGCTGCACTGTTCTTACTCAAATTTCGCAGAAAGATCGTATTTTAGAGTCTACGTCGTTTATTGTAACAGTCGGCACAGTTAATTGCTTGGATTTGAAGAAAAAAATGCAAAGTTGCGTTCGTTTATGGAGATGCTGCCGTGACGGCGCAAGAGTAAACTTCGGCGCTTGCCGGCAGCTGCAGAAAGCCGCCGCCGGTCTGGGAGGGTTGTGGCGTGTTGGCCGCTCTTCTGGAACACGCGGAAACCCTCACTGATACGCTGTTTTCTGCAGCTGCCGGCAGGCCGCAATAAAAGTTTGCTTGCACTGTCGCGGCAGCAACGCGCATCCCCATAAATGAAGGCGAATTTGCACTTTTGTCTAAGAAACCCGGTAATTAACTGTGCCAAGTGTTACACTGAACAACGTACACTCCGAAATGCCATGTTTCTGCAAAATTTGAGCAAGAACAGTGCATCAATAAAGCAAAATCCTTTTTCGAACGCGAACCGTAATATACACGTCCCTGAACGTTTCCACTGCGTCACCGCGATAGCTACATGTTGAGCTAACGATACGTTCTGTAACCATTCTAGAGGTGGGAGAATATCAATTTTCGAATACGACTCGTAATTATCGAACCGAATATCAGATAGTCAAACGCAGACGCATATATTTATAGCAGGAATATTCGCATTTTAAAGGGGGCAAAATGCTAAAACACCCGTGTACTTGGATTTAGGTGCACGTTAAAGAACCCCAGATGGTCCAAATTATTCTAGAGTCCTCCACTACGGCGTGCCTCATCAGATCGTGGTTGTGGCACGTAAAACCCCATAACCTTTATTTTTTTTTTCCTGTATAATTAGGTACCATACTTGTACTGACTAGTGAAGAAAACACAACCTACTATCATGGACAATTAGCATCACTTTTAAATATAAAAGCACTAATTGTCAATAAAAACACTGCACAAATAGCCTCTCAACATCTTTAGAGCCTGGTTGGCAACAAGCTTTTCAAGAATGGTTGCTGTATGAATAGCTTTCAAAAAACACTAAATAAGTGCATGGTTATAACCCTTTCAGATGCTATGTACACAATTGTGTGCACCAAGATAGTGCACCAACAGCAAAAGCACTGATAAAAGTAATGATATTTAAAAAGTGTTGCATATATATTAAAACACTTATGATTGGAATTGTGCTACAATTTCGGATAACATGTGCAAAATGTTTTAGTAAAATGAGTGGGAAGGTAGACGGTGTGAGTATGTTGTTGTATGTAGTGGGTTCACTTCATTGTTTTTCACAATGTCATGCACCAGGCATACTTTTCATGCTGCAGGATAAGTTCTTTTCAAGCTTTTCAATACACGAAATAGTTGATGTACTCATACTTGATGCTCCTGTAGTGAGCTCTCGCGTGGAGTCCACATTCTGTAAACTTGAAAAAACTCTCTAAATAATTGAAAATTCTTGACCTTTTCTGCAGCTGTACACTTTCTACGATTCTGAAGATGCAAGAAATGTGGTGACCCACCATGGTGGCTTAGTGGCTATGGTGTTGTGCTGCTAAGCACGAGGTCACATGGTTAAATCCTGGCCGCGGCGGCCGCATTTTGATGGGGGTGAAATGCAAAAATTGGGGACACGTTAAAGATCCTGTGGTGGTCAAAATTAATCCCCCACTACAGCGTGCCTCATAATCAAATCGCGGTTTTGGCACGTAAAAACCCATATTTCAAGAAATGTGGTGAAAGTAAGTTTTCAATCAACAGGATAAAGTGGCTTCTGAAAGGGTTAAGAAAATATTAACAGCTGTGGAACAAAAAGAAAATAATTAAGAAGCTGCTGAAGGATTAATGTGCCAAAGAAGCATGTAAAAGGGGCCTGTTCCAAGAAAAACACCATTGGTTGTAATGTAAAAGATAAAGATACTAGATGCAAGAAACGCCAAATTACAGACTAACGAAAATCGCAGGTTTTCATGTAGGCTATCGCTGTGAAACCAAAAATACAGCTTGCATTACAATTTCTTTTTCAATTGGTTCAAAAGCTTTTATCCTTGTTTCACTTCTCATAACTTGCAATACTCTGCTTAGCAGACAGAAAACAGTAACCACACTCTAACTGTCGGTTGTGAAATATTTGGTTAGTTTCGATATTCGAATACTGACTAGTTCATTTTCAAATAAGAGTAGCTGGTGTAATGTGCAATTCGTATTCGCATGATTTGAAGTTTGGTCACAAAGCTGCGCGGGGGGGGGGGGGGTGGGGGGGTCGTACTCCTGTGCTGAATTGCGCGACACAATCCCCGCTGTATATATGTTCATTGCAGGAAAAAGTACCACAATTGATTACTTCATTTAGGTCACTACTGCTGCTTTGTAAGCTTTCTTTTGTATGATTAGCTTTTTTTGCCCCTCTTCTAGTACATATCATTTAGAGCCATGGCATGGGTTTGATCACAGGAATGTTTTAAGCTTAGGGCTTTTTTTTTTTTTTATTTCTTGCACATTCCTTTATTCCCTATTACCCTGGTGAACTTCTTGTTCATGTGTCAATGCAGATATCTTTTGCTGCTTACCTTTAACTAAAAGAGCACATGCTGTGGGCCATATGGTCAACAGCTTGCTGTTGTCATATCTCAAGCTCCAGCAAATTCTACATGAAATCCTGGCTACGGCAGCTGCATTTCGATGGGGGCAAAATGCAAAAATGCCCGTGTACTGTGCAATGGGTGCACGGTCAAGAAGCCCAGGTGGTCAGAATTATTCGAGTCCCTCACTACGGCATGCCTCATAATCCAGTGATGGAAGTGCTGCTCCATAGAACAGAAATACAGAGTAGTCATGATATCAGAAGTGGTATGAACGTTAAAAGCAGTAGTAGTAAGATGTGGCACAGGTGTAAGCAAGGTGATTAGGTTTGAAAATGGGCTGTCAGTAACTGCTTGAATTTTGAGCCATCGCGCTCGCTGACTATTGATTGTGGCAGTTCGTTCCAGTGCTCTATTGTGATGGGCAGGAAAGATTTATGAAATGCGATGGTAGTTACATGAAGACGTTGTACACTTAACCTGTTGAAAAGTCGACGGGAAGTGCGGTGAAGAGGGTGAAGTTTATTACACAGCTGGGGAAAATAGTAGTAGAGTTTGTGAAAAAGACATAGTTGTGCAATCGTGTGGCGAGTAGACAAGGACTGAAAGTTGAGAGAAGATTTAATGCTACTGTTACTTGTGTGGCAATCGTATTTTGAAGCTATAAATCGCACAGCCCAATTCTGTACTCTCTAGTGCGTTAATCAAGTAAGTCTGATGAGGGCTCAAAATTGGTGACGCATGTTCGAGTTTAGTGTGGATGAATAGGCAAGTTTGCAAATGGAAGCGGGTGACATTGATTGGGACATTTTGATTAAGCCGAGCGATCTTGAACAATCAGCCGCCAGTTGTAAGATGTGGTCAGACCAGGTGAGTTTTTTCGATATTTTGACACGTAGGCAGCGGTATGTATTTGTGGATGAGAGGACCGTTGAATTGAGGGAATAGGGGTAAATGCTGTTGTTTCGCTGCCGAGAGATGCACATGAAATTACATTTTGAAGTGTTAAGTACCGTAAGCCAACGTGAGCACCAGTTAGTTATTTTGTGGAGGTCATTTGGCAGTGGCAAATGATCTGTTTCCGATGTTATGCGCCTGCAGGACGCAGTCATCTGAAAACAAACGCACTGAGGATATGTCGTTAGGGAGGTCGTTAATAAAAATTAAAAACAAAAGGGGACCAAGGACTAAACCTTGAGGGACGCCGGATTTCGTGGACTTGCTAGCCGATGACTGTGTACTGGGACCTATTAGTAAGAAAACAATGCATCCATGATAATATTAAAGGGTCAAGACTGAGGCAAGAAAGCTTAGGCAATAGTCGACGATGGGATACACGATCAAATGCTTTTGAAAATTCGAGAGAGATAAGTCTGTTTGGAAGCCGGAATCAAGATTGAGGTGAATGTCTGTGGTGAATTCGAAAAGCTGTGTTTCACATGAAATAACGAGTGGTTATCTAGATGGGAAGCTACGTGGGAGTATATAACATGCTCTAAGAGTTTACAAGCTATGCATGTCAGAGAAATGGGGCGATAATTCGATGGATCAGAGCGGCTGCCAGATTTGTGTATCAGAACAACATGGCTGATCATCCAGTCTTTGGGAATTGAGCTGGTGGTAATGGATTGATCAAAAGTAAGTTGAAATATGGCACTGGAAATTGATTTGGTTCCTTTTAGGAGTTTAACAGGTATGTTATCGGGGCCAGGAGTATTTGAAATCTTCAGGTCATGGATAAGTTTGGATATACCTTCTGCTGTAATTGTTATGGGTGGCATCTGCATGAAGTTGAGGAGAGGTAAGGAAGGTATTACTTGGTTAGGTTCGTGAGTAAAAATTGAACAAAAATAAGAATTCATGGCATTGCTGCATTGATGAACGGTGACTTGAGAGCCATCTGGGTTGAGTAGGGTGATGTGTTGTGAGGGAGCAGAGTTGTTTGTTAGTATATTCCAGAACTTTCAGGGGTTATCGCGAAGAATATGCAACAGATCCTGATGGTAAAATTTATGCTTTATTTGTTTTAAAGGACAAGTGTACTCGCACAAAGCCCACTTTTGTCCTACTTTTGTGAAGTTCACCTTTTTGGCTTCGCGGAACACGCGTTCCTTTTTCTTTGAAAGTTTACGCAATGTTCGGAAACCAAGGATTATTGGAATTTCCGCAAATGCGCACAAAAGGCACATACTTTTCCATCAGTGATATGATCTGTTGTTTGTACGATAGCCAGTTCTTGATTTGGCTATCCTGGTGAAGTGCTGAAGAAACACAGCGAGTTTAAGTTAATTTGGTTGAGGTTAGCTTTGTTGCAGTCACGGATATATTTGGTTGAAGGCAGACAGTTCGGTACCATAATTGAAAGTGAGAATAACAGTATTTTATGTTCACTTAATCTATCCGTTATTTGCATTCGAGTAATTAACTGGGGATCAGAAGTTAGTACTTAGGTCCAGATTGTTGTTTCCGTGAGTTGACATGGTGACAACTTAAGTGAAGTTGAACAGTAGAGTTAAATCAAGACATTGATTAGACAAACATGAGCTAGTAGCAAGAATGTTCCAGTCAATAGCAGGAAAGTTAAAATCGCTGCATAATACAAAATTTGCGCATGGAAAACGGGAGTGGAAGTTGGATAGGATGGAATTAAGTTCGTTAGTGAAGTAAACGTTGCAGATGGGTGCGCGGTAGCAGCAAAATAGAATAATCGTGCATGATGCGAGGGATATCGTTGGGCAAAGAATTTCTTGGCTAGAAGTGCTAGCAAGGGGAGAGGAGATTAGGCCATGTTTCGTGAATACCACAATTCCGCCTCTCCACCGACCCACCCTGTCAAGCCTGAGAATGCAGTAAGGGTTCTGCCACAAGTACTGGTATTTTGAATATATAGCTTGTTTTACTATGCGTTTGATGACCATCCATCTTCTTAATTGTTTGTTCCTTGCAATTTGCATTGATTATTGTATGTGCAATATGTTTCATAATAAATATGCATATTTATGAGATGCTTTGGTGATGCTTTTAACTCTAGGAGTTGTATGGAATATTTTGCCATCTGCTCCAAAAACACCAATAGCTGCTCTAATAGCATTTTTTCCTGCTCCAAAGTCTGCTCCAAAAAGTTAAATGTCGCATCCATCGCTGCATAATCAGATCGTGGTTTTAGCACGTAAAACGCTAGAATTTTTTTAGCAAATTCTACAGTGCTTAATTTATTTTCGATCTCCAATGCTACTAGTGCTTCACATCATTCTGGTGCTTCAAACTCCATTCTGGATATAACAAAATATGCAATCCTGGGCACTACATGTCAGTGGCAAACAAGTTGCATTCCACCTCTCCGTAACATTAAGTGATTTGAGAAGTATAGAGGCAATAAATAAACTCTGAGTGGCCTTGGTTGTGTAGAGTGGACAAAATGGGGGTGCAGATACCTGCAAGCACTTCGGATGATGGTCTTTGACCTGACACCATCTTGCACCTGCAAATTTCTTAATTTCATAATAACAGCTACCATGCTGTGCCATCCTAGCTATGCTTTCCTTCTCTTAGTGCCCATTCTGTAACTCTAACAGGCCACTGGCTATCTGCCCTACTCATTACATGTCCTGCCCAACTCCATCTCTTCCTCTTAATATGAACTTGAATATTGGCTACCCCCGTTTATTCTATAATCCATACCACTGTCTTCCTTTCTCTTAATGTTACACCTATAATTTTTTGTTCCATTGCTCGTTGTGCAGTTAACTAAGCTTCTTCGATTATCTCTAAGTTCCTGCCCCATATGTTATTGCTAGTAGAATACAATGATTGTACACATTTCTTTTCAAGAGTAGCGGTTAGCTGCCGGTCATGACTTGGTTGTGTGTTACAACCCATTTTAATCTTAATGTAACCTTCCTTCTTATGATCAGGGTCTCCTTTGACTAATTTGCCTAGATAAACATACTCTTGCGCAGGTTTTAGGGGCTGACTGCCAATCGCAAATTATCGTTCCCTTGTCAGGCTATTGAACATTACCTCAGTCTTCTCCATATTAATTTTCATACCAGTCAGGAATAAGAACTAACTTGGAAAGTTACTATGCCCTTGAGCTGCCTTCTGGTATAGGGAGGACACGGCATACAACACCAAAAAGGTCTGCAAAATTTGAGTTATGGCACAGGAGAGAAAAAAAAGCGTGATGTTCAGATTGTCAGTACAGCCGAACCTTGTTATAACAGTCACATTCAACACGAAGATACCTTTGTTAGATGCGATAATCATTATAAGCATATATTTGTTATGTGCCAATATTGGTGAAAAACATTTTAGATTTGCTTTGTTTGATTCATGCTTGTTATATCAAGGTTAGACTGTACTGCCACAGCCATGCAATTTGCTTCATTGAAACCACTCATAGGCATATAGTAGCACCTGAAATGTCAATAATGAAGTTATGAAATCTTTATAAAAATTTAATTTTTAATTAAATTAAGTATGTCAATATGTGACACATATGGGCTATTTGTGGCAAGTTGTTTAACAGTTGCAAAGAAACGAAGAAAGCACTAAAATGTCCCTGCACTTTTTTTTGCACATGCTCATCACAATCTCCTCTTCTACAAATTTTTTTGTTCTGTATACAAGGTTCAACATTTTCGGTTTTTATTTCCACGCATTTTTCTTCTTGATATTTTTCCAGAAGAACATTAACCAACTGTTATTGGTGCATAATGTTTTTGTGTCGAGCTTGCCTTTTCCTTTTTCATTGTTGTTATTTTCAGTGAATAAATATATGCGTCACTAATTTTGTTAATGTTTAAACATGTTGTCTGAATGCAGATCTTGCTCGTCAACACTGTAGTTGGATCCAGAATGCAGAATAACTGCTTTAGAGGAGCAGTCTAGCAAAGGTGCAATGCCGTATGGCAGTGACTATGCAGGAATTACGAGGGAGTGGATTTGGTATTCTAACGCAAATAGAATGAGACTTTATTTGTAACATTGCGTGGGCACAGAGCTCCAATGAATAAAACTGAAAAAGTGACTAGGTAGATACACTGCATTAGCATCAGTGAACTTGCCCGGTTCATCCACCGAGGCCCTTGCGATGACTACAAGGGTTATGGCCAGGGCTCTCCCGGCCCCTGTGAGTACCTCTGCAGTGCCAGGTAAAATGGGTGCAAGAAGAAAAAAAAAGTAAACATTGCTTAGGTGACAGGCTAATGCGAGATTTTGACCTCACCAGGTTCGTTGCATCCGTACGCATGCTTGCAACTACAGGCCATTCACTGTTTCAGCTCATTGGTAAACTCGCTTTCACTGACCATTTAGCTGAATTCCACAAATAAAATTTTGCTTTTATTTTCAAATTTTTTTATTAAAATGAAATTGCTGAACCCTGTCAATATATATGGCTCTTGACAAGTGTGTATTCCGCCTTCATGCTCAAATCTGTGTTGGTGGACCACTAATAAAGAATGTTTTCAAGACTTTCACCCTGAAGCTACTGAACTTTTAACTACTGTTATCGTACCTGCTGGGGAACACTCAGTAATAAAGCAATGTGCTCTGACACTCTATGATAATTCAGAACGGCACATATTTAGGGGTCTATTACTGGGATGTACTGATCCTGATAGTGTTACATTGCTTCCTTACGTTTTATGACCAGACAGCACATGTTCAGTTTCATTTCCTGCATTGCGCAAAAAAAAAAAAAAAATTACAACGAATGGAAGTGGTTCATTTACTGTAGCTTTTATTCCTATATTATAGACAAAGCACACTACTCTTTCCAACTAATTGCCATATCACAACCTTGGCTAGTCTCTTCAGAATGGCTTGCTCTGCAGAATATCAGCTTCCTTACTCTGACCAGAAAACTTAGATTTAACCTAGATGGAGCATTATCGTCACATACGTTTATCAAACAGCAACTTAAGCTTTACCCTATGCAATAAGGAAGTACTGCCATGCAACATTTACTTTGGCGCTCTGCGTTGGAGGTGGGCTCAGATCTATGACCAATTTTTGTATGGGCTGCATTACATGTGTGTGAGCAATACTGACACATCAAATTTTAGACTGACATGAAGAGGCGAATGTATGACGCTGCTATTGTATTTAGTATGGTGCACTACTTCCGATTTCTCTAACTCTGGGGGCATGTTGCGTTTCGATCAGTGATTTATATTTCTGAACATGCTTTCTCACAGTTTCACTTAATTTTGAGCAGATGAATGAGCGCACTGCACTGTAGAAAACAATTTTAAGATGAATGCTAACTACACACATATAGCATGTTTTACAGAGCATGCGTGTAGATAGCATGTAGATAGCAGCCATAATGACTGCCTTTGGAGATTAAATACCCACTGGCCCTAAAGGTATTGTAAATAAATAAATAAATAATTGCATGGAAGCCAAGTCCATTGTGAAAACAGCGGTTCCAATTTGACTGACATCTTTGCATTCGTAACAAATTCTGTTCTTTGAATAAGGCACATTGCAGTGCATTCTCAAGGCCATTATTATTATCATTATTATTTTTTTTTTATAGTGAATAAGTGCAAAGCTCCGAAAAAACTGCATATGGACTAAAAATGGCCCTACCAAGTACCGAAAATGATGAACCGTCTCCGTTCCCCTTCTACATTTACGGTGACTATCCTGTGGTAGACAACTGCCAATTAATGGATCTTTTATACAGCTCGTTACGTGGATATCAGTTCCTACTATGCCATGCTACATACAACTATCTAAGGGTTTGTGAATGTCCAAAATTCCGATTGTGAATTCAATAATCCTTGCTATTTGATTCGTATTCGATTCTAGACTCCGAACACTTCGGAGCCTTGAGGAAGCAATACTGATGTCAAATGATTCTGCTGCAGGAGAGCCACGGTTGTTCCACAGAGGCATCACTTTCTGTGCGAATGCAGAGTGCAGATAACTTCTGCCTAATAATTTGGAGTCATTCACTTAGAATGCCTCACTTTAGGCATCCTACGTACGAACTTGTCCTATAGCATTCACTATTTGGCCAGTCCCACCGCATTTTCATACCTTTAAAGCAATGCGACGTGCTATAGTATTGCACTTTACTCCTTCAAAGAACACAACAATCTCGTGCATCGGGTGATGTGCTGTTCCCTTGTTTCTCATATACAAGCTCCTTAGTTGACTGTGCATCCCATAATTGTGCACAACATTACATGCATGTATCGAATAACTATATAATCCTCTGTTTTTAGCGGACTCAACCCATTATTCACACATTATTTTTCTAGAATATTCGTATTCAATTTGAGTAAGAAATTTCACTATTGGAGCACACCCATAATGATCACAGTTTGCACACTCTGGGTCCTGGAGCTCTTCATAAAATTTTTACGATCGTCAATATCAAGCCGAGCACATGGACTTCAGCTTTCTTTGAACGGTGCAAGAAATACTACTGAGCTCCTGCCATAGTCTTCTTTACTATTCAAGCAGTTGTGCTCATGGTACTGCTTCCTTTCTCATTTGCAAGAATGCTAGGTGATGCGACTTATCTGTACAGGAAATAGTTTGCTGTAACATGCATTTGTTTAATTCAGTTCCGAAGGATGGAGTGTTTGGCATTTATATTCACTGTTCACAAGCTTTTGGCACTTGCTGTCCTCATAGGGGATTTAACCTTTCACTAACAGCCATACAAACGAAGCATCAGCAAAGCATCAGCTATCACATTAATGCAAAAATATATATATTTTTTACTTTGAATGTATGATAGTTCTTGGTGTCTTGGTGAATGCCTACTGGAACTTGCTCTTGTGACATGTAAAGAGAAGTTGCCGTTTCTGTGCAGTGATTCCTGCTTAACTAGAGCCAAGTTAAAAAAAATTTGCTTTAGCTAGTGCATTTGATTTTTCTGTTTTATATTTTGGTCATTTGGATGGCATTGGAAGCTGTTGTCAGCACTGCCGAAAGTACAAAGTGTACAGAGGCAATATCCTTGCGCAGCGGTATGTAGTTTTGGGCGTAACTGGCTGATTATTGGCTACACTAAAGTTTTATTTTTGCTCGCTACCTGATATGGTAGAGTGATACGTGACATGTTAGGACCTTTCCGCATGCACGTTGTATACTGAGAATTACTGTGGCAGTTACCGCCGGTACTAATAGCCACCCTAACCGTGGCAACATGGCAGCGCCCATACGGCGTCGACCACATGCTTCGATCCGAATTTGCGCTTGTTATTGACATTGTTATTGCCCTGTCAGCAAGAAATAAGTGGCAAAATCCACCATTGCTAAGTCTCATCTCAAGCTGAGGTCAAATTATTAGGTATTTTATGTCGTAATTATTGAGATGGGCTGTTTGTTTCACGCTGCTAGGACTACAGACACGGCACCGAGCCGTAAAACTGGTTTTATTTCTAGTTAGCAGATGGCCCCACAGCATTAGTAGCATGGGTGATGCGTTGACGATGCGAGACGCTATGAAAGCCTAATTGTTCACTGCGTCATTAATTTACTACCCTGCTCTAGTATGGTACGTGATGACGGTTGCGAGCAAACGCCAAGTAGGCGCCGAGCAGACGCTGTAGTGCAGGTGAACATTTGTAAGGGCATTCGGCCGTGCTACTTGCTAAGGAGGCTGCAAGGTAACTGCAGGGAAAGCGTACAGGTAAAGTGAAGCCCTGCTGTCGCATGCATGTAAACGCAGCTTATCGTTACAGCGTCAACATTTTTGCGTCAATCCACCAACCATGGAGCATGTAACAGTATGGCAAGCAGACGTTGAGCAGACTACGCCGCGCGGATGAGCACATTTCAAGGGGCATTCGGCCTTCCTATTGGCTAAAAATTCGTGTAGCTTCCACAGTGCTGACAACAGCTTGCGAGATGGAGTATAGGATAAATCAGTTTTATACAACAAAATATCGGAATTCAGGGTCTTGCCAAAATCATTAACAATGAGTACTTTTTTGTGGGCATAGCATACTTTGCCTTGACAAAACAAGCAAATGCCTATCTTTCATATGTTGTGTGGAGGACTCTGCAATGAAGACCACTATAACGAATTTTCCTATACTACGAAGGAAGTTAGGCATCCCTGACAGCTGATTTATTGCTTTACAACGAATGCCACTTAGCGGTGCCGCCACTGCCCTCTGCAGACGTTGCCAAGGTGTGCATTGCGCTAGCGCTAACGGCAGCGCTAGCGATGCACTTGACGAGAGTGCCAATGTTCAAAGTAGTTCTGCAACAAGAATCGCGGAACTTGTTCAGTGCAGTTAATGACAACGTAATGATGTAATCCAAACTGATGACTGGCGATGTCCAAGAGAATGTGAATGTCAAGCAAGGCAACAGTGATGAAAATATTGTAAACAAACCAAGAATTTGGACTGCAAGAGAGGCGAAGGCGACATTCAACGATCCACAGCGTTACTTTGCGTAGCCCCTGCATTTCACCGCGTATCGTGCTGTGAACCTTGATGCAATAAGGCTTGCTGCAGACATCTGCTGTCAAAGTGTGCACCAAGAGTGCACCATTTAACGCGTAGGATGGATAACTGATGGGCCATTAGAGCTACAGAATGGATACCAAGAGAAGGGAAGCACATTTGATGACGGTAGAAAACTAGGTGGAGTGATGAAGTTAGGAAATTCGCAGGTGCGAATTGGAATCAGCTCGCGCAAGACAGAGTTAATTGGAGATCGCAGGGAGAGGCCTTTGTCCTGCAGTGGACATAAATATAGGCTGATGATGATGATGATGACAGTCATCTTGCACGTGTCACTTCAGCTTGGCACGGAATGCATTGAACCATGCAATGCATAACGGTCGTGTGTGCTCGAAGGCCTACTTAGGCCCTTTAATGAGCGGGCCCGGGTCTGGCCCGAGCCCGTGGCCTCAAGCCCGAGCCCGACCCGGGCCCGCGGCTTCAAGCCCAGCCCGAGCCCGCCGAGAAACGCTTCAGACGGCACGGCCCGGCTTTCGGTCAGCCCGGGCCCGTGCAGTGCTTTAAGATAGAGATATCTAGAGGTAGATATAGATATCTAGATAGAGATAGATAGATAGATAGATAGATAGATAGATAGAATGTTTATTCATGTAAATTTGAATACAGTAATAAGCAGGCCTACCAAAGCCTCAAAGGGCTTGAGTGGCAGCGCCTGGCAGACAGCGAACAATGACATAAATATACAAAAAAGAAGAAAATACAAACGTTGTAGAGAACGTGGCTAAATGACTTGGTGTGTGTGTGTGTGTGTGTGTGTGTGTGTGTATATATATATATATATATATATATATACACCAAGTCAAATATATATACACACACGTTACACGTGTGATCGCAGTCCACGTTCGCCTCCTGATGCAAGTGCGTACAGTTCAAGCGCCTTGAAGTAGCAGGGACGGTGGTTGCTCTTAAAACTAGTGCGGAGGAAAGGATGCACGTTGTGAGATTTCTTTAGGATATTGCGCGCACATGATCGGTATTGTTGGCGCGTGAATTTCCTCATTTCTGATTGTTTTAGATACGTGTTTTCTGAAATGACTGCTCGTTGTTCGATGTTTCTGAGGCAAGAAAATGGCACCCATCCTTTTCACCGTCGAATGCAATGTCATCGCGGTTGTCCCCACAATATGCGCAGTCTTGGAATCAGCTCGCGTGCTGAAGAGGTCCTTGGTAATGTTCTTTTCTTGGGACACGACCTACTTGGGTTCGCCTTGGATTTAGTTGGCTTGTGTGCGTCTGTGGCATCTGTGCCACAGACGCACACAAGCCGATGCCACAGATGCCACAAATGCACACAGTGCGTTTGTGGCATCTGTGCTTTCGGCGACGGTCGTCGTGTGTGTCGAAGTCGTCGTTGAGGCAGTCGAAGTTGATCTTGGAATGACTGATTTCGATCTTTCAGATGTGCTTGTGACCGCTGATGTAGGACTGATTCGGGAATAAGCCTGGTATATGTTTGGCAAATTTGTGTCGCCAGTGGCGGGTAACTGACGAGGTTCTTGCTTGTGTGTGGCTTGTCTGATGGCAAGGTCAATCTGTGAAGTTCTTCAGAAGCCACTCCTAAGGCTGCTATCCATGTGCCGTCATGCTGAGAAGACACTTCTGTTAGTTAGCAATGTGTGACACCTGGTGCCCTCGATGATTCTGCAATGTCAGCAGTTTGTTGGGGTATAGTGTGCGCGGAAGAGCTTGAAATATGCAAAGCAGCTTGAACTCCAAGTGTAAGCTGTTCATCTGCTGCTGCTGAAAGTAAATTCTCTTCGTCACAAAATGAACATATGGAGTTGGTGGTTTCATTGTGGTGTTCTAGCGGAAAGTAAGTTGGCTTATTTTGACTCGTTCTGTTGATTGCGTCCATGAAGCCTGAAATCCCAAGTGGTAAATTATTGAACGCTGCCGCAGTGGATGTGGCTGCACCACGTGTTTCCAGTGATAGGCCTGTCTCTATAAAAGTCTCTATAAAAGCACGGGCTGTGGAATCTGCTTAATAGAAGAGTCGTGACATGAAACCAGGCGGTGTGCCGCACGTACAAAACGCAGTGAACGTATCCGATGCATTAGCGATGGCAGGAGTACGATAGCAGAATGAAGATGCACATATTAGCGATTCCTTCATGGAAGTGAAGTCAGGTGGAGTGTTTGGTCTTGAAGGAAAGCGACGTGAATATCGCTGACCGAAAGGAGGCTTTACTTTGTCCATTGTGCGTGCTGAAATCATCCTAGGCATGCGATTCTGTTTCGTCTTTTCAGGAGGATTACTACATGACAGACTTGTTGACGATCTAGTTATGCGTGGCTTTGGTTGGCACTGATGATGATTCTTACGTGGAGGATGCGGGTGACTACAGCAACCCAGTTGCGATTTCTCCAGCTGTTGGATAATGAGGGGGTCTCCAACGTATACGTGAAATCGACTGATCATCTCTTCTTTGATTTTGTCCCATGATTCGCTGTTTTCAAAGATGTGCGTGAGTGCGTGAGGTAAAAGCAAAATGCCTCATCGGTGACGTAATCATTAAAGTTAGTGACCATCTCCTGTTCCGACCATGATGCAGCAGATGCGTGGAACTCGAAGAGGCGGAACCAATCTTCCACGGGCCCGTCGTCCACTGATCCGGTGTACTTGGGTATGCCCAGGGCTTGCGGTGATGCAGTCATGATGCTGGTCGGTGTAGCTGGTGGATTTCGGCGTTTGGGGTTCACGACGTGGTGTTTAATACTTGCATGATGATGTGAGCCTGATGCGGTGGCTGCCAGGTCTTTATCCTGTCGACTTCTGAGACGCGAGCAGGAGGATGCGGACGGAAACAAAAATGGTCGCCCGAACACTGCCTTTATTCTTCCTTCGTCTTCCTCCTTCACCACTATTGCACCGCACCGTCCTTGTGTGGTTCGTTACACACACACACACATCTGTGTGTGTATATATATATATATATATATATATATATATATATATAATATGTACAGAGACAAAACAGCTACATATTCAAAAGGAATGACCGCATTTTGGAAAGAAGTCAGTAACAGCACATAAAAACAATTTATGGGACAGAAAGCGATGTAGTGATGGATTGCAACATTTTTTTCGGACAGTATTTAGATTTACTGCGGAACACACTAGGGGGTAGGCTATTGAAACAAACAGGTACATAGTATCGACGTGTGCGTTTTCCATACCGGGTGGAGGTGCGAGGAATGCTATAGCGATATTTTGGCCTTAAATCACGTGCGAGAACATATGGAATAGTGAACTGACTGTACCAAAAATGTTTTAACACAAGTTTCTGTCAGTGTCATTTCCAATGGACAAGTCGTAGGCAATATTCTTTAGAATGGAATGCAGAAGTGAATTCATCCTTTGTTGCCAATGGACTGTAGAGTGACCATAAACAGTGATGCCATATCTAAGCACACTATGTGCTAGAGGATGTACAACACATTTGTGAACGGAAAAAGGCATGAAATATCTAATGTTTCATAGCACACAAGGTATGGCACGAAGTCTTTGGCATACAAAAGAAAGCTGCAACTGCCAAGATTGATCACTGTCAAAAATCAGGCAGACATATTTAACCGATTGCGCATAATTCGCTAGTTCACAGTTGCACTGAAAACAGTCGGAAGTATGTAAGTAAAGAGGGTAACTCAGTTCAACTCGTTTTAATGGGTTATGAAAGCATATAAGCTGCGTTTTAGTCATATTAACATTAATTATGTTAGATTTAAACCAGTCCATGGCTTTAATAGTTGCCTTTTGTAATGCTGTAAGCGCGTCTATGTATTTTGTTGCGCGTGAAACAATAACAGTGTCATCAGCATATTGGAATAGTGAAACAGGCACAGTGTTAGGAAGATCATTAACATATAAGTTAAATAGCAAAGGACTCAATATAGAACCTTGCGGGACACCAGATTTAATTACCGTAAAATCGCTATGAAATCCTGAAATCGACACATACTGACGCCTATCATGTAAAAAATTACTAAGCAATTGCAAAAATAAACCACTAAATCCTAGTGCTGCAAGTTTGTCAAGCAAAAGATTGTGGCAGATGCTATCAAATGCCTTGCTTACGTCAAGAAAAAGTGAGCACACTACTTGGTTGTTATCAAAAGCTGAATTTAGCATATCGGAGAATTCCTCAAAAAGGACTGTTGTTCCTTTGCCTGGTACAAAGCCATACTGACAAGGCAACAGTACACTGCGAGTATTCAAAATTTGTCATAGTAATTAATAAATGATTTTCGAAAATTTGGCCATTGCATGGCAAGATTGAGATTGGCCTATAATTAGTCATAACGTTTCTGGAGCCTCCATTATACAAAGGTGTAAACTTAAGCAGTTTTCACTGTAGTCAGTATTATACCCCTATAGATTATACTGTTCAAAATAGCTAGCAAGACACCTTTTATCGATTAAAAGTTTCTGCACAAGTCCAAAAATGTGATGCCATCATGAATGGCGGATTTGCTGCGCTTAAGACTAAAAAGAATATACCTTAAATAGCTTTCGGTTACATCAGGGAGGAAAGCAGATTCCATCACACTGGGAGGCATAGGACAGTCAGAAGGCGGAGTACTAGTTACACCAGACACAAGAGAGAGCAGGTTGTTAATATCATTGGCTATGTACTGTCAATCTTTACGAAAATGTGAGATAAAATAGGTATCATTATAAATAGCAGTGCTCATTCCTTTCAGGTTATTCACCAACGACCATGTTTTCTTGCTGTTAAAACGTGCATCATTAAATTCAGCCCGAAAATGGTTGCGCTTAGCCAGACGAATCATGGAATTTACACGATTTTATTCGTATTTAAATTTCACTCGTAGTTCAGAGCAGTTTGGGGCACGCCTTGATTGAGCCCAGAGCAGATCTTTCTCTTTAATAGCCTCAAGTAATGCGGGTGACATCCACTTATTGTCTAAATTCCGTTGCTTAACTAGTACCATGCGCGAGGAATCATTTTTGTGTGAACGAAAACTTCGATGAAGCTATCGCATAAGTCAGCAGGGGACACATTCTCGACTAAAGAATTCCAATCGTGCTTTGCTATGCGCCCATCTAGACCCTTATGAAGTACTGATATCTTTTGTTGGTTGCGCATAGATACCAATCAGCTGGACCCATCCTTTATCGAGCAGCAAACGACGTAGTGATCTGCAAGCTTAACCTCAACCACAACAGACCATACAGACAGGTTTTGAGTACGCACGTTGTGATCGATGCAAAACTCGACCAGTTGCCCAGATAAGAATTCCTCACGTGTTGGGCTACAGATTTTGGTCTCTAGTCCCCATTTTGATAGTGTCCAGATAATCTGCGATCATTGCCACTGTGGGGTGTAGATTGTCAATATTCAAATCGCCGATTATGTACCCATGTTCTTCGTGGGAAAATGACAATATTACGGAATCAAGCTCAGCTAAAAAGATTCGTCTGTTATAACATGGAGGGCGGTAAATTGTAAGAACTAACAACCAAGGTGAACTCAGGTGCAACACAACTACTTCTGCTTGAGTAAAAGGAATATTAATTTCAGAAATGGTCCAAGTATTTTTAACAATGACTGCGGTGCCTCCACCTCTTTCTTGTGGACGAGCGCAAGAAAAACTTTGGTAACCTGGTAGCAAGAAATGTTATAACGCATCCAATGTAGCGTTCACTTCCGTGAGAACAAATATGTCAAGAGTTGAGTGAAAAGGGAGAGTTAGCGCAAAGAAGTGGTCCCAGTGTTTCTCGATACTGCAAATATTAACATGAGTACACTGAAAGGAATTGCCTGTGTGCTATTGGAGGCCTTCAGAAAAATCTGAGCATTTCATGAAACTAGTGTCGGACATTATTATGTTAGTTTTCCAAGGTTCGGAAACGTATTGATGTGAATGAGAGGTACACCTTCAGATTTTTTTGCTAGGACCTTCCCATTTTTGGTCCAGACAAATTTGAATCCTTTTTCTTTGCCCGGAGACCTTGCCAGTCAGAACAACTCACGATTGCCCCGAGACAGGTTATCATTAAAAAAGAGGCGATAACCTTTTCCATCTTGCACCAAATCAGGGAGGCCCTTCCAAGCCTCGAGGCATTTCTGTTTGACTGCAATT
The DNA here is from genome assembly GCF_013339745.2 of Dermacentor silvarum. Classification (NCBI taxonomy): domain Eukaryota; kingdom Metazoa; phylum Arthropoda; class Arachnida; order Ixodida; family Ixodidae; genus Dermacentor; species Dermacentor silvarum. Next base: position 39,963,691 of record NC_051154.1, on the reverse strand, counting down.
GTCTGAGTTTGCACTAGAATAGGTGGAATATAGTCACCTCTGGATGGCAGTCGATGTACTGCTGAGATATCTACCGATTTAAAATCGGTAATGTTTAGCTTGCCGACTAGACCACTTAAGAAGGAGGGTAAGTTTTCATCAGATTTGACCGGAAGATCGTGAATCTCGACGTTGCATCTTCTGCTATATTGTTCGAAATCATTTATCTCCCCGGTCGTCCTGTCAATTACTTGTGTTTGGGGAAACAACTGTTGAAGAGAGCGATTCGAACCGTGAACATAGGTCAGTAAGCTCAGCCTGATTAGCGGTCAATGTAGAAAGAGCCGAGTCATACCGCGACAAAAGAAAATCAATGGAGGACTGTATGTCCTCGACAACTGAAGCAACCTTTTCACTAGCTTCCTTGACCGATAATAGTTACTCAATTTTCACCATCAGTGCTGTAACAGTTGTCGTCGGAGAATCCAGTTTCATATTCACAGTTGCTGCAAGAATGAATCAACTGGGGCAGGTGCTGCATCAGATTGCCTAACCAAGTCAACCTTGCATGAAGAAAACTTCCACGTTTCGCATTTTACTGTACTCATCTTAGTATAAGTGCTATCCGTAACTGACAAGCAGTCTTTCTCCAGGTGAAATCCGCCCCCACAGGTACAAGTCGTAAAGCTCCCATTTAGAGGCATGGGTTTTGAGCAAGTAGTACACAAGGAAGACATAGTGCAGTCAGTGGCAAGAAGAAGTAGTTTAATGATTTGAAAATGTAGAGAGGTCGGCTGGAAAATGGAACATCTGGCCTGCTACTCTACGTAAGGGAAGGGGAAGAGGGGAAGAAAGAGGGTCACAATGGGGGATGACAATGGGAGGAACGAGGTGAAAGGACACATTGCATAAATGTTATCACAATCGTGAGTCCAGGCCCGTGTCGCCTAAGAAACGTGAAATAGCACGCATTGTCTCTATCGTCTGCCAACTCTGTGGCTATGCACCCAGCAAGAGGTCCTCCGACAGTGGTCCATTGTATAAATGCCTCAAGGTAGCTGCCAGTGTCAGTCTTGCGCGCGCATACTCGGGGCACACCATGAGCACATGGTCTATAGTCTCTATAACACCACACACTGAACAGTCCGGGGAGTCTTTCCGTCCAATGATGTGCAAGTATTTGCGCGTGAAAGCGACGCCTAATCGCAGTCTGTGTATCGGGCATGTATGAGGGCGTGGAATTCCACGCAGAACAGGAAATTGCATATCGGGATCCAGCCTTTTAAGGCGGACGTGACGAGCGTCTGGCTGGGCCCAGTATGTTTTCGTCGCACTCCTCATTAATTTCGACAGGAGGCATGTAATGTCCGGTCTAGAGAACGGCACTACAGTTCGCAGGCCATTGCTGAGGGCGCGCTTTGCTTCAGCATCGGCCATCTCATTACCATTGAGCCCACAGTGTCCCGGGATCCATTGGAACACTATGCGGTGGTGTTTTTCTTAAGCACATGAAAGTAGCTTGGTGATCTGTAGTGCCAGAACTTGATATGCGGTGTGGCGCAGGTAGCATCCCAAAATTTGCAGCGCGGGTTTTGAGTCCGTGAAATGCACCATTCTTGAGGTCTTTCCCCGCAGATGTGGCGAATCGCTTCCCGAATAGCCACAAGCTCTGCAGCGGTTGATGAACTGTGATCTAGAATGAAACCTGGAGTCATCTGCTGGGCTGGTATCACCACAGCTGCTGTCGATGCATTTGGTGACGCGAACCCGTCTGTGTAAACATGAACATAGGTCTGGTATTCTGACCAGATGTATGCCAGAGCAAGTTGTTGTAGTCCGCTAACGGGAACTAATGATTTCTTTAGTATGCCGGGGACGTGCACGCATACCGAAGGTTGAACCATCACCCTCGGTGGTTTGACAGGGTGATATGGAAGGGCATAGCCTGATGTTATGTGGGGTAGATGGCAACGGAGTGCACTTGTGAAACTGCTGTCCGGCCGCTCATGTAGAACCGACGTCAATGGATGGCAGTGGTGTCGTGTTAATAACCGTAGATATACTCGAAGTGGTTCGTGGGACAGGTATACCGATAATGGGCATGCGCGGGCTTCCTCAATTGTGCCTTTGTTAGAGGCACGCTGTGGCAAGCCGAGGCATATCTTGAGTGCCTGCGCTTGAACGCTCTCTAATGTCCGTAAACAGGAAATACTCAAGTTTGAGAGTATCGGGGAGGCTGTATCGAATGTAGCCTACAAATAGACTGATAAAGTCGTAGTAAGGAGCCTTCCGTGGGGCCCTATTTCATGCCTGCTACAAAGCGAAGAACATGGCAAAACAGATTAAGTTTTTGCTTCAACATATTTACATGCCTCGACCACGACAAACCGCGGTCAATTATACTGCCCAAAAATCTGTGGTGGGAGACATAAGGTATTATAACACCGTTAATGGATATCGGATAGCGGCACACGGATTTGCGCGTGAATGCCACCACAGCACATTTCTCAGCAGCTAAGAGCAAACCCTGACGCCGTATGTATCGTGAAGTAGATGACACAGCACGTTGTAATCTCGCACGTAGTTGTGGGCATGTTGTACCAGAAGCCCAGATGCAGATGTCATCTGCATATGCACTGATGTGGATGTGAAGCTGGAAGTTCACTCACCAGGCCAATCAGTGCCACATTAAATAATGTTGGGCTGAGAACTCCTTCCTGAGGCACTCCACGGCATACCTGATGACGATTAGTCTCTCTGTAAGGCGTGGACATGTAAATGAAACTGCCGCTGAGGTAGCTCACAATCCACAGGTAGAGCCGGCCGCCAATGCCCAAGTCATCTAGGGCATCGAGAATGGCTTTAAGTAGGATGTTGTCGTAGGCTCCTTTGATGTCTAAGAAAACAGCGGCGACAAGTCAGCGTCGATAAGTCGGCAGTCAGTGGCAAAACCCGAATAGTAGATTCAGCAGGCGTAGCCTACACTCACATGCCAAAATGCGAAGCAAAGGTTTAGTCCAGTAAAAAGGTTTGCCGCTGACCGCAACAATCCACGAAGTTGACGGTCTTTGAATAACCCCTAAGCGGCGCCGGGGGACATCTTTGGAAGCTCCAGAGCCAATGAAATCAGATGGCTTGCTATGAGGAAACTGCAGCTGTCCCGTGGTCTGCATGCATAGATGAGTCACCAGAATAGTTGCGAAGGTGATAACCGTTAAAGATACGAGCGGCTTTTCCTGCCGACCACGCCGACACTGTGGATAACCACGCTGACACTGTCGCACGGCCCGCAGGACCTGCCAAAATATGAAGCAAAGGTTTAGTCCAGGAAAAAGGTTTGCCGCTGACTGCAACAATCCACGAAGATGGCCTTCGAATAACCCCTGACCGGCGCCAGGGGGACATCTTTGCATCTCCAGAGCCAATAAAATCAGATGGGTTGCTATGATGAAACTACAGCTGTCCCGTGGTCCGCATGCGTAGATGAGTTGCCAGAATAGTTGCGGAGGTGATAGCCGCTGACACTGTCGCACGGCCCGCAGGACCTGCCAACATGCGAAGCCAAGGTTTAGTCCAGGAAAAAGGCTAGTTGCTCAAAACATACAGTTCAGTTGTTGGAGGGTGCTATTTCCATGTTTGTTTCCTGCTGCATAAAAAAAAAAAGCCACATAATTTAATAAAATACCACGCACAGCTGGCTTGTGCAAACAAAAAAGCTAGGTAAAGTTATTGCATAAGTGTTTCATACTTTTCAATTGCCATGGACTTCATTACTACACCATTCACTATCATGAGTGGCAGGCACCTGAATGCTGGCCAGTGTGGAAGCACTCTTACATAAGAAAAGTTTTGCTCTGCTCACCCAGCGCCCCAATGAAATGACACCATGTCGATTATTTTGATGGTTGGAAGCATGAACTAATATGGCAAATCAATTCTGCTGAAGCCCACAAGGTGGAGGAAAGTCCATGAAAGGGAAAAACTGACATCCACCTGCATTGTAGTGTGAAGCTACAAAGGAAACTCTGATTTCTCAGAAAGAAAGCCTCAAGTTGTCGATTAATTCGCCCTCGCTCTGCGATCCCCTAGCCTCATGGTTAGCTCAAAGGTAGAGCGACCGCCCCAGAAAGGGGTTGGCCTCATGTTGGAATCCCGGACCAGGAAAAGTTTTTGTTCAACTGCGAAGGCTTTATTTCTGAGAAACCTGTATGGGTTTCCTTTGTAGCTTTGTGCTACAATTCGGGTGGATGTCAATTTTCCCCTTTCATCAATTAATATATGACACTTGCGGCAGTTCATGATGGCTTCACTGTTGTATCAGTATCGCAGACCTGCAAGCACATGCCAACACACTGCATCCCACTAAAGCATTGTTTGAGAAAAACAACTTCCTTTCATGCAGAAAAATTTAGTCTGAAATGTAGTGCAGTGATGATGACAATGCCTGCGGCCACATCCCTTTGAATCGAGAGATTGACAGGCAATGCCGGATCAGGCCATAAAGTAAATGGCAAAAAAGAAAAAAAAAAAGTTTGAAATTCATTTGATGATCCTCTGCCGCGATGTCTGATGCATACAGAGAACTCAGTTTTCTACAAACAACTTTTTTGTGTAAGCAGACAACTGAAAATCAACGTTTAAGAACTGAACTTAAGGGGCAAGAATTAAACAAGCCCCGTCACACACTTCAGGTTGGTGAGCAAGTAGAGCATAGAGCAAGGGAACATCTAGGCCAAGTTTTGTAGTTATAGGTGGCACATGGAAGTAACAACCACAATGTGAATATAGTTGCTGTTTTTGAATCGAGAGCTCCTCCTCAGCATTTTTGTATTTGTTTGCCAGTTGGTGTCAGGCAGCAGCTCATAGACATCAGCCATTGGCAATCATTTCTCGCCATGACTTACTTGCTCATACATGGACATCCTTTCACATCTGCCATGGATTACTAGGAAGGGGGAAGACAGCGGTTGTTACTGTGTCCTGCCCTTCAAGTTGCTGTTCCTTTGTTGCGTCAGGTTAGCGTTGTCAGCAGACCACCTCGAAAAGCATGTCTCAAACATCGATGAAGGATCCCAGGCACAACCTAATTGGCAGGGGCTGTATCCCAACATACCAGTTTCCAAACATTGCAACTTGCAGGTGGGATAGGTGTGGCATCAATATTGGCCTCACCCTTAGCAAAGGGAATGTAGAAGAAAGTGAATATTGCACTACTAATACATATTAATACATATTAAGTCCTTTAAAGAATTCCTTCAGTAGTATAATCCTTATAAGGCACTACATTCATTCCCTTTCATGTTTCTTTGGCTTTACTAATAAACACTAAATCAGTTTCGACTGATAAAGTATTCTTTCACTACTGGTTCTGCTAATTTCATAATGATAGGTTGATTATTAGAAGAGAAAAATTGTGTGACCTTATGGATTTCAAAGCATATTTTGTAATTGGGCTGTTGTGGCTCTGTAAAGGTTCTTGAAACTTGCTATATTCAGTCATTGGATCTTTTAGAATACAGTGTTGTCCATTGTTACCCAGAAAAATTTAAATAGGCCCGTGCAGACGCCGTCGGAATCAATCGTACAGTGATCTGGTGCAGGAACTTCAAAGCAGCGTTGCTTTGTTCCCCACCTGCGGACAGTTTTTTTTTCATCAGTTTTCATTTCCATGAATTTATCATTTCTTTAATTCAATTAGTAAGTACAAGTATTTTCCCCTATGTTGTCCTTGGTGTCATTGTTTGTTGGCTTCTTATGATACGATTAATAAAAAATCGGGCCCCTCGGTTCCCTTTCTTCTCGTGGCTTTATAAGCGTAGCTTTTTTGGTATTAAATAAAGGTAGTTACAAATACAGCTGAAATTGTTTTCTCTTTAGTGTTTCTTCAAGTATTCCTTTAAGTAGAAGGCAAGCCTGAGTTGGCTTAATGTAGCGATTCTTTTATTATCCACACAACTGGCTGATCCTGGTGATAATGTAAGCAGAACACCATTTAGGTCATGACAAAGTGCGAAAAGTAAAAGGATTGGAATCATTACATTATCTCGGCTCTGTTTCAAAAGGATATTGCAAACCATGCTGCTATAGTTTTACAGATTACATCAGTGTTTCATTGAAAGCTTTGCTGAAGTTCTATGGGGCACCCTGAAAACATTGCAGTCTGTGTAACTGTGAAGTTGACAATGATCATGTGTAGTTTCCACATACCATACAGGCCATAATGTGCTTTTGTAAATCTAAACTAATGCTTAATGTATGCACAGAATGAGTGAGCACATTCTTTTCTCGGAGTTTATTGCTTATATAACGAAACTGCAAACATGCACAAATACAACAACCAATTAATCTTGAGCCATATCTGCACAAAACAGTGCAGGAGAAATCGTGAGCCCACAGCATCAACAGGGACGGTTCTGCATGGGGTGCACAGCACAGTACGGAGCAGACCTTGAATCAAAAAGCAGCAATTATTGTAGGAGTGTGCCTAGGTGGGCAGACTAACAATAGAGAGAGATCTGGCAGCAGCCAGCTGCTGTTCCACAGGGTTGCGTGTCCCCGGAGCCATAAGGTCGTGGGCACGGGTGGCTGCCTGCCCCCAGTGCAGTGTCTGGCTATGCACCAAAGCCTCAAGACATGGCTGCAGGTAGAGACTGCTGGCTGCGTACCAGCGAGGCAAGTCTTGAGCCAGTAGCGCCCCCTGGGTGGCCAGATCGGCCCGGGCTGCCTCTAGCGCCTGTCGGCATTCACTCAGACGTGCCAGGTTGGCGCCTGTTGATTCGCGGCCGCTCAGCCGTTCTGCACGTTGCTCCAGGCGCAAGCACTCCTGGGCTGCCTGGTCACGCCGTTTCAGCGCTGCCTGCACCTCGGCAAACACACTCTGGTAACTGTGCACGGGCAGCAGGAAAATGGCCAAATGAACCAAAGCCAATGTTTTCAGGGAGCATCACTTTGGTCACACTTGGTGTGGGTAAATAAAAATCAATACAAAGTTTTTTTGTTTTCATACTTGCTTACCATGACAGCACACAGTTCAATGTGCTGGTATTATTGGATATGTTCTTCTGGCTGCTGCATATTATTAAGTGGTTCTACGAGTATTCTGCACAAGGCCTGCCTGACTTGTTCAGAACATGGGTCGCCACGGGTAACCTGAATATACTACTATGCTAAGTCAGTCAGAGGTGTGGGTAAATAAAAATCAATACAAAACTTTTTTGTTTTCATACTTGCTTACCATGACAGCACACAGTTCAATGTGCTGGTATTATTGGATATGTTCTTCTGGCTGCTGCATATTATTTAGTGGTTCTACGAGTATTCTGCACAAGGCCTGCCTGACTTGTTCAGAACATGGGTCGCCACAAAGCTTGTCAAGTGACTTGTCACACTTGGCAATGTTGTGTTAAACAAGAATGCAACGCAATTGCACAAAATATGTGGGTAGTTTCATGAAGTCTGCAAGTAAGGCAGTCTTGGTGGCAGCTAGCACAATATTTGAAAGGGTTCGCAATCAATTTCGAAACATTTTTACAGGAGGTGTAAATATGCACTGTACACTTGTAGCCACATATGAGCACTTACCGTTTAAGAGGGTCCACTAAACAACGTCGGATGGCCACGAGCTGTAAAATATTGGCAGATTTAGTGATAATAAAGATAAATATTCCATGCAGTCTTTGCATTATTGCGGAGGCTTTACAGTGCAGTAATGCAAGGTCACTCAATTGTGTGCATACAATTATTTGCAGTGTAATAATTATTACACTGCAAATTATTACACCTTTAGATTAGTGACCACTTATTACACTGATAATTAATTATCAGTGTAATAAACGGTTACTAATGTAAAGGTGCGGCATGAAGAACATGCAACATTCTCAACATGCAGGCTGCTGCAGGACTAAATGTGAGTAATGATATGTAGTGTCAGTATTAGTTAATGTAAACTTCGTGCTCACATGGTCATCGACGGCCGTATCCATGGAGGAAGCAAAGCCAAGCCATTCTTCGACGAGACGGCGCAGCTCGGGGCTCTCGTTGCACAGCTCGCCACTAGCCAGGTCGCTGCTCATCTTTTTCTCACAGTGGTACAGGGCTAGAAAAGCATTTAACGAGGGATGTTTTTCGTTGCAAGCAGTGGCGCACCGACGGGGCGGAGGGGGTTCGGGTGTTGTAACCCCCCACTCGTCCAGCCCCACCAGTCCAACGTGTACCTACAGCACTCTGTTCACATTGTCATTACAATTCAGGAGGTGGCTTGAGGTCAAATTTTCCCGATTAACAAAAACACTCATCACTGTCTTGTATTTACTCATTCACTCTTAAATTACTTTGAGTAAAACGCTGAAGAACTCAACATCGTCATCATCCTTGGTGTCATTATGATAATTATTAGGCATTTGATTTGCTGTTGGATTCCTCTGGCTAAAGCAAGGAAATTGCATAATATGCAAAGTGCTTGCTTTAACCCCCCCCCCCCCCCCCCCCAAACAGAGATCCTGGGTGTGCTACTGGTTGCAAGCACAGCAGATACCACGTTACGTACCCAGCATTGTGTCCTCGTACTTCTTAGCATCATTGTGGAGCTTCTTCGTGTCCCTCTCGAGTCTGCATGTATAATTGGAAATGAATGTAACAACAGACCCGCAGTCCTCACTCTTAGCCTTACCGAACGAACTTGGACACGAATTCCTCGATAGTTCTCTCGTCCTGTCGAGATAAATGTATGAGGCGCGGGGAGAACCTCGTAGCCCGAAAGCTATAACAGCGGTTTTTCAGTACTCACAAGTTCGGCGCCCGGAGAGTTCCTCGACGATGCCTTTGACAACCGTTTCAGTGGGTTCCTTAAAGACGGTAAAAATGGCAATTGCTAGGCTTGCTTCAGTTTCACTCGAACTTTAACTAACACACAGTCGAATGTCGTCACAGCTTTTACTTTCAAAGTTATGAAATCGCGGGTGGCTGCTTTATAAGATAACAGCCCAGAACGCCCGGTACTCCAAGATGTTGCACTCACCAGCTCATGACGTGTTTCGTTTGAGTAACTTAACCGTCTGCATAACCAACGCGAGTGCATTTAAACTCTCGACCAAACTTGTAACAGGAACTTCGCGCTCTCCTCTACTTGCTCTAGCAGTCCCACTGGCTCTAGGCTCTAGCCCCTGTGCTAGCCAGTGGCCCTGCGTGCAGCCATAAAGGCGGCCACTGCTGGCGCTGCGATCGATTTTGGGAGAAAGGAAGCGAAAAGCGGTGCCAAGTTCCAACAGGCGTTAGTGGTCGTGTGGTTTTCGGACGGTGCCAATTGTGTTCCAGCCAGTGAGAGCATTCGAACGCCTGAATTACGGCCTGAATAATGATGACGCTCTCTTCCTATTAATTTTATTTGGTCGTAAACTTTCTGCAGAGTGCGACGTTAGTAGTATGGAACCATTTTCGTGGCTGCAGTGCAGTGACATTTTCTTTTGTAGACGTCCCAGTTATTCTGTGCACACACGTTACAGCTGGCACATCGACGAGTCTCGCACAGAAAAACATTCTTAAAGCTGGTTATGTCTTGGTGGCATACCGTCCGCTGTAAAGCTTGCCTGAATTTTGCTTGTGCTGCTACCTGCCAGCAGCCGAGGATCCACTATCATCATCATTTGTTTTCTGTGGCGATACATAGGTTGTCACGGTTACCAGTTTGTTTACACGGAAGAGACGTGTTGTGTTTGTTCCTTCGCACCATTACAGTATCAGCGACTTCATTAGGAATGTTTGGTACGAATATTATCGGATCTGCTTGCATTTGATGAGTTTAACAGGTGACCATCAACATGCATATGTGCGCCGAGAGAAGAGTTGAAATTTAGGTCGCGCACCCAGCTTTGCGGCGGACGTTGACCGCCTTCTATGCATGCTCGGTCGCTTCGAATGTTAGCTTATCCCAGGCTGCACCCCCTTTTTCTCTCTCTCTCGCACTTCCGCGTATTGGCAGTTGCGTGTTGATGGTGCCTTACCGCGATGCGCAGACTTCGTGTTCGGGATGTTGCACCGCTTGTGCTAACGCCCATGACGTCATTCGTCCTTATTCAGGACACGCGTCTTGCGCAAGTCGTGGTATGTAGTACGCATACGAACGCACTTTGCACTTTCCGGCAGCGCGCCGACGACTACCGCAGTTTTGCAGAACTCGTCGCGCATGCTGTCGAGCCACATCTCAGGCGCTCAGCGGCATCAAAACTCCTTGTTCAAATTACGGAGGTAATGCGCCAAGGTAACCACCCCTCCATTGGTGCAGCTCGCGCCAATCGCCGGCACCAACCGAACTTATTTGCGGGGCAATGTTAAAAACAGTCTACTAACTCGACGTTACATTCTAGCATCGGCTGGCGGCCTAATGCCGTCCAGCAGTCACAATCAATAGTGCAGGTGCCTTTACCGATTTCTCGTGTTAGCTGCAAAATATGAGCTCACTTATGCATGTCGCACGGACAGTTATGATCGGAATCGACTTCCATTTAATCTATCAATTGCGATCGATTTACAAAACGTGACACTACAGCAGGATTGATGTACACTGTTTTTGCAGTGCTCTATCAGAGTTCAACGTGAACTTACGCTCGAATGTGCGCCTGTAAGAGACATTTGCCAGTGGTTACAACAGTCTAATGCAGATTAAACTAAAGCAGTGCATTTACAGAATTTGTAGGACTTTCATTTTGTAGTAAACTATGCTGTAAACAAGTTTGGACATCTAATTGCTTGTATTTTGATTACATCACTTATAGTGTACGCAAATCAAGCAATGCTGTAAGTGCAGGCATTTCAGTTTGACTATGTGCATTGCAGCATTATACCATATGCCCCATAAATGTTTTCATCGCACACCTTGGGTAAAAGGTAACTGTGTATGCAAGCCCCAAATATGTGGTCACATGCTAAATATGCATTTAAAAAGTAATCTGATGTACAATATTCTCAAATGCTAATACTGCATCCCAAAAGCTGAACAAATAAACATTACTTGGAACAGATTTCTTTAAAGATAACATGAAATCTCATGAGGAACAAAAGTTTTCGAAGCAGTGTGCTGGTTTAGAAGCCACTAGATACTGCAGTCAAGTATTGAGTGGCTTCTACAGCAGCAATGGACATCAGTAATGAAATGACAGAAGAGATAGCCGCTACCAATACACGCAAGATAAGCAGCTGTAAATTCTAGTGTAGATAAGCAGCTGTAAAGCCCACCGCCCCCACCTTGGCTCCAATTCTGCAGGAGCAGCGGTTCATGAAGTGGTGCCCAGCCGAGGGCTGCTGTTCCGCGAAACCAGTGCGCAGCCAGTTCTCTGCAAGCCCAAGCTGATGCCACTGCAGAGCATTAGCCTGGAGAAACTGGAGCGCCTGCAGGCTCAGCAGAAGACCCAGCAACAGCAGCCACCCAAGAGTCACTAGTGCCACAGACACAAGTCAACAAGTGGCCTGGCTTTTATTAAAAAATATACGGCCTTCGAGGGGAGGCAGGCTGGCCCTGGAGCTGCTTTGTTCTATTGCTTTATTCAGCCCGGGGGTGACCACAGTGTCACTTGAGCGCAATTTTCTCTGCCTGTCCTGGGTTACGGGAGGGGGAAAACAATGGAAGACAAGCACCGGTCCAGGGGCAGAGGCCCCCCGCGCATGATATGTGACCAGCACGAGCTCCCCCGGGGGCCGGAGCCCCACCCTGCTCAAGGTTCCTGCCATGGATGCCTCACTGCAGTCTTCCCAAGGAGCTACCTGCTGCCAGCTGGTTCATAGATGGTGCCGCTGGTTTTGCGTACTTGCTGGTCAAGCTCAGGTTGTCCACACTGATATTAATGCTACCGGAGTCCACCCACGTTTTCCCACACTTTTCTTGTGGTGTTTGACCACCTATTGGTCCCCCAAATATGGAGGGTGGTGCTCCAGCAGGGCTTGGTGTCAGAGGTGTGCAGCCGGGGCTTGGCTGCCGCACAAGACCTGGTAGCCCTTGGAAGCCAACAGGTTGGGCAAGGCCAGCCTGGGGTGAGAGTGCGTAGCCCATGTGAAAGCCAGCTGACTGTGTTGCCATGGGAAAGCCCATGGGGAGGCCCATCATGCCACCAGCTGGTGACTGCAGACCAGTGAGGGGACTTGTTTGCAGCGGTGGTTGCAGTGGCGACAGGGGACTGGTCTGCTGCATGCCTGCCAATGGACTGGCAGGTATCACCGGTTGCAGTCCCGCCAGTGGGCTCACTTGCAGGACAGGCTGCGAGATGGGACTTGTGTGCAGATTTGGTGGCACACTGGTCGTCGGCAGGACTGGTGGCGCGGCGGGACACGTATGCAAACTGGGTTGGACGCTGACGCTGGTCGCCTGCACAGGCAGGTCTATCAGGCCGCTTGGAATGCTGCTCGACGATGTGAAGGACGCGAAGTCCGAGAATTCGTCTTGGGTGCTGTAAGAGAAGACAATGTGTGATGCCGGCCGCCAGCGGCGGTGCGGTTAGCCTACCTGGGCGGCGGTGCCGTAGCACTCTGGAATTGGCTGAAGTCGGCAAAGTCGCCGTTCGCGGTCGGCGTTGTGGTCGCAGTGCTGGCGATGTCACCCAGCAAGTCAGCCGCTGGGACACTCGGCGCCGCCGCGGTGGCGGCCGGGCTAGCGGGCGGCGAGACCTCCCGGCCGTAGTTCGCGGCGGCGCCCATGTCCAGCTTCTTGGCTTGCGGCTTCCAACTGGGCGTCCGAGGCTCGTCGCGGTACGTCACGCCCCCGCCTGGCCGCTCGTCGCGTTCCTCGTCGTTGCTGTTTTCGGGCGAGTCCTCGAAGCTGTGCCGACGACCCAGGCGCGACCCGTGGTCCATGTCGTCGAACTTGTTCCGGTCGCTGTACCGGAAGCCCAGCGACTCGCCAGACAAGCCGATGTATTTGTCCTTGGCCTTCTTCGCCTTCTTGCGCTCCTCGCGTAGCCTCTCGTCGTCCTGAATAAAGTCGATGAGGTCTTTCACTTTCTGGCGCACATTGACGCCCTGATCCTTTCCGATCTCGTCAATGAATGAATAGTTCTCTAGACTGCGCAGGTCGTAAATGTGCTCCCGCGATGAGGTGACGACCCTTTCGGAGCCGTTTCGCACTAGGTAGTCGAGCAGAAGCAGGCCCTTGTAGGGCCGCCGGTAACAGCGCTTGTTGTCCTGCAGGATGCGCTTCCACAGCATGCCCATCACCTCGGGAAAGTGGTCGTACGAGAAAGTGGCCTGCGCGATCTCCTTGCATCAGCTGGCCCGGTGGACCCCAGGCCACGTCGTTGGTCGCCTCGCGCACCTTGGCCTCCATCTCGGTGTAATTCATCACCATGTTGGTGCTGCGCAAAGAGGGGCCCGTCATCAGTCGACAGGAAAAAATTATCCGGCAGCGCCAGGCCTAGGCCTACCCGACAGCTGGAATCGGCGGCCTGCCGACGACCTACTTACGCTTTATCCACCAGCTCCTTGATCTTCCACGGCATATTCATGGTGCTCGGACGGATCAGGCCGGCAGCTGGCGGCTTCGGTGGTACTCTCTATGAGGGCCGCACAAATAAGTAGCGCACGGTTGCAAGCAGTTACCCACACGACATGAGCGATGGCGGCCCTGTCACGTGATCTAACAAGTGCATTTTTTTGCACTCCACGCTAGGTGGCGGCGGCCTTGACGCCGGCGACACCCTTTGCGCCGGCACAACACGCTGCCCCTCCCCCCGACTAATGTTTAGGCCGGCCGACAAACATCCCTCGGTCACCACGAGTCCGTGTGTTTCGCACTGGTCAGCAGCGAGAGCTGCCGCCGATCCAGCCGCCAACACATTTCCCACATGCTCGCATCACGGCGGCGTCTGCTGCTGCTGAGATCGTCAGCTGTTCAGTGCCTTCGCTCAGCTGTTCGGGAGGTGTGCATCTTATCTTCGCTCGCTCGTCACGTAGGCCGCGTAAAAATACCTCTTTTGTCCGCCGTCATATGTGCACAACCGGACCCCGATAAGGCTGCGACGAATGCCGGCTTCGACGTGGCACACTGTTGCAAACGCACGCGCACGCAGCGTGTCTTCGTTATTTATGTATTTCATCCCGACAACCTAGCATAACAGGCGTGAATGAAAGCGAGGAAATGCGTTGCAATCATTAAAAACGAAGGTAAAAGAACTAGATATGCAAAAATGAAATAAAAAGGGAATAACTTTGACACGTCGTCTTCACTTTACGTTCTGATCACGTAGCTTCCCATCGTAGCGCACATGAGGCGCGCGCCTCTCCTCGCGCTTCCCGAGAGTATGTATCATGCGTATCACTTCGCACCAGAACGTCAGGCGACACGGCCTGTGAAAGGAGTCTCGGCCGATCTGAGTCCAGAACCACTACGCAGTGATTCGAAAGGGGATATTTCGTCAAGTGAGGGCTCGAGGGAGAGTATATTGTCAGGTGGGTTACCGGCTGTTAGAAACGATCTCTTACGCACCGCATCCCATTTATTTTGGAGTCCCAATATCATCGATTAATTAGGCAACGCTGAAGGCGAAAAGCTGTTTACTCTCTCGATTTTGCTATCGCAATCACTTAATACCCCCGAGCCCTCTGCTCTGCATCACTATTTTTGATAGAAATTTGTCACTCGTCTAATCGATAACAATTCGAACTTTGTCGACATTTTATTCCTCGCGTTGAAGCAGGTGAATCGCCGATGTTTGTTTACTATAACCTCAAATTTTGTTCTCTTAAGTGCCTCTTGTGAGCAGTCGACCTTATAACCGTCCAGTCAGAACTACGCGCGTTGGAAATTCCAAAATAAAGTAAAAAAAAAAAAAAAATGCATTCTTCCCTACGTGCATTGCGCCCTGACGTCATTTTGGCGCTTCTGTCGGACAGTGCGCCATCTTGAAATCGCTTTCTACTATTCGTTTGTAAATCTAAGGCCATCGAATGAAATTTACATGTCTAGAGGCGTCTGACACTTAGTTAATTTTTCAAGAAGTACAAAGAACTTTTTGCGTTATTTATTGCAGTTGTAATGGCAGGTAAATGCGTGTTTCTCTTTTAAAAACTCCCTTCTACTGTGCAACTCCGATAATGGCAATCGCTTTGACGCCGGCCAGCGACAAAGTCGTCAAGCATTTCATTGTGGATATTTGTTGCGTGATTTCAGGTAATGGAGAGATCCAGTGGTGTTTTTCTCAAGTGAAGGGGACGCTAGATGACGATGTAACTGAAGGTGAGTGAACTGCGACCGTTATGCAAGGCCTAAGCAGCGGTCAAATTTTGGGAAATTCAGTGGAAAGCTTGCCGTTGTGCTTTATCTCTTTTCGTGATGGCTAGTACCATTGGTATTTAAGCAGTTAATCTGACTGGCTTGACGTTTACAGTGCTTTATACTGCATGCTGTTCATTACTGCATGTCCTGAAAGTGCCCGGCGCCAAATGCGTTCCTAGTTGAATGTATTTTCTATGATACCAGGGAGGGAGGCATTAGATCAGCGTATCGGAGAGAACTCGCGACCGTCGCCGGTCACTGGGCGCGGTGACAGACCTTACTATTAGCTGCGAGTACGCTAAAAGTGACCTTGGCCGCGCAGCCGAATTTTTGTTGTTATAGCGGACGCTTTGAAAGTGCCGGCGCAGTGCCGAAACCTCCGTGGACGCTGCATTTTCGCCGAAGGCGACCTGCGAATCTATGCCTTTCAGCTTGCTGGTTGTTATGTTGTGTGTGTGCCGAGTGTTTTGGCGGGGATGCCTTTTGTGAGCCGGGCGCGCGCTTTTCCCACGATGAGCAGCAGTAGAGTGTAAACAACCCCTTGCTCTCTGCTGTTTCTGTGCAGCGGACATAATTTCGTGCGTGGAGTTCAACCATGACGGCGACCTGCTGGCGACAGGCGACAAGGGTGGCCGAGTTGTCATCTTTCAGCGAGACCCTGCGGTGAGTGCGGGCACGCCTTCCTGGCGCGCGCCGGTTGGTCACACACCGTGGAGCAGGCCTCGCCCGGCCGCCGCGAGCCCTGCTCCATGGGACGCCACACCTTGGGCACTCCCAACGCACGGCCAGTGCTGGCGTTACCGTTGGTACCTCGGTGCTCGACGTTCCGCTGGCTGCAACATATAACCGCGCATGTTTGGGTTCGTAACAACCTTGCGGGCTTGCACTACACGTGCTTTTTAAGATAGCAGACTTTCGTGCTGCACTACCTCAGCTTAAGTGGTAAACAAGCATCTTAAATGTGTCATATATTTGACACATCATATAGCATGCCTCAAGAAGGGCTACAAAAGGTATTGACTTGCCTATCACATATTGCATGTCTAGTGTCGTGACATTAGGAGCTGCGCTGCCTAAAATTGTAGGATAACGCAACTGGTTGAAGCTTATGTTACGGGAAAACTTCAGTTGAGCTATCTCGTGCCTGGCCCTGCAACAGGGCTTCTGTTTTGTAGACGCTTCAGCAACAATGTTTTGTAGACGCTTCAGCAAATGCCCGACAGTAGGTCTGAAGTGGCGATCAGTGGTTGAACAAGAAATGTCGCTGGAGCCAAGGTTTTGACCAGGAGACTTGTTTTCTTCATGGCAGCACTTGCATGACGAAGACAAGTCCCCTTGTAGAAGCGTTGGCTTCAGCCACTTTTTGTACAACCACTGCTCATCACTTCAAGCCTTCATCTTCTTGTGAACCTCCGTCTTGTTTGGGCCACAGTAGATCCCATCATGTACAGTGGTTTTGGAACTTCTGATGAAAACTCTGTGCTAAAGAAAGGCACTGATCATTGCGTGGCTGGATTTGTGCCTTATTTCTGTGAAGAAGCCCACCATAACACACAGCATTATTCACATATTCATCTTTCATATGCATTATTGTATACAATTGTTGCTTGTAAGACAAGTGATTAAGAAAACACTCTTCAATCTGGTATTAGTATTAGCAGGCTTTTTTTTTTTTTTTGACATATAAAATATTAGTGCGAATATAATGCTGATCATGACCTTGAAAACCTGCCCTGGTGGCATAGTGACGAGGGTGTTGCGCTGCCAAGCCCGAGGGCACGGTATCAAATTCCAGCCGTGGTGGCCATATTTCGATGGGGGCGAAATGCAAAAACCCCCGTGTGCTGTGCATTGGGTGCACGTTAAAAAACCTCGGGTGGTCTAAATTAATCTGGAGTCCCCCACGACGCCGTGTCTCATAATTATATTGTGGTTTTTACAAGAATTTAATTTAATTAATGAGCTCAGGAATTAACACCTGTAACATAGCTGAGGCAAATACTAAACATTTTTTTGGATATGTGGATGATAATTAGAGCATTTTGAAATAATTTAGTCAACTCAAAAAAGCTTGAAAGGCTGTAGTAGTTCATTATTTTGCTGAGAATTACAGTCAAAATTGCATTTAGTCACCTGTGCCTAAAATTACTGACAGGCTTTTCATATATGACAACACGCATGTGTTCTGTCGTGTGCGAACTTGCGCACGCTACTGAGGATGTCTTGAATAGTTGGTCACATATTAGCATTATGACTCATTCTGTACCACATGTCTGTACACTTCAAAGCACTTGGGGCTTATTGTTGCATGAAAATTGCCTCACTTCTGTCAGCACTTGGGACTCTTGTTGCAGAGTTGATTATATTACCCCTGTCAACACATCGGCATTCTGTCTGCACTTTGAAGATTTTCTCATCCTTTCTAGTAACTGTTCGGATTCGCACTGTTTTCATTAACCTTAACTAACCCTTCAGCATATTTTTTGTTCTCCAAACAGCTCTGGCATACTGCTTACTTAATCAGGGTAAAGATAATGTACAATTCATTTAGATTCTTCTACGTTTTGCTCTTTGTCAATGGCCTAAGCGGTGCTCTACCTACATTAGCACCAGTATCAGATGGTCGTGGGTGGTGAATAATTATGAAATAAATTTTAGTGAAAGGAATCGTATTATGCTGGCTCTGATTTGTATTGCTCCAAACTTTTGGTTGCTCTTTGGTAACCTCCTTCGCCCGAACTTTGTTTTAAAGCCTGTTTGCCATTTGTCAGTTTTGGGAAATATGCAAGGACAAATTTTGGCATGCTCAGTGTCTTATTCTATTTTCAGTGTCTTATTTGGCATTGTATTCTTGCCTATGTTAAGCCTGAAGTACCCAGTTTTGATTTAGCATTCTGTTGAAAATATTCCTGTGAGCCTTGATACTAACAAAATAGCTTCATTGCAATGTTATTTTGCTGTGTCCTTCCCCAAATATTTTTATGCCCTAGAAAAGTCACAGGGCTTTTTTTTTTTTTTTTTTTTTTTTTTCCCCTCCTAACTGATGCACAATATTAATCTGATGCACCTTCTGTTATACGGCAGAATTTCACTTGCCAATGCTTTGCAGGTCAGTAATTTCTTTTCAACTCTAGGGGCAGCAGTGCAGCAAAATGGGTTGATAACATCATTCTTGTTCTTCTTGTTCTTGGGTTATTTATAGTTTGCTACAGTAATAAGCCTTACTTGCTGCCTTGTGCTTTCTGTATTTGGTGTGGTTGTGCATGTATTGTCACAGCTTGTGGTGAAAAGAGTGTAGTCGTCTGCTGCAAAGTTGTGCCAGCTATCCAGCAGTACATTTCCTTATTGTCAGTTATAGATACTTGAGTAGCAGCTTCTTCGTGCGGCTTTGTGGACGATGATGTGTCTGTCAGCATTTTCCTCGTTCTGTATGAAGTAGGTTTGCCTAGGCCACTCCTCGGGGAAAACTCTGGAGTTTTGGTAGTTTTGCTTGTTTTTAATTGAAAATAAAGTTCATTCGATTGAATTTATTGATTGAGCTATTTGGTTGGCTTGTCCTTTGTCTCGAGCTGTTAGTTTCATCATACTGGACTAATTTTTGGCTGGTAACTTGCAACTGTTGCTGGAGATACTTGCACAAATACTTCGTCCATCAGGCCCTAGCAGTATAATGAATTGTTTTGAGCATCTTTTGATCAAGTTGCATTCAGTGTAAAATCACTTCCTATAGAGTAAGGCATGGTATGGTTCCTGTGCGTTGCCAAAATAGGAATGTTCACACTGCTGATGTATCAATTCAGTTTGTTCAGTCTTGCGAAAGAATTTGCTGGAAGAATAATTTTGCTTTCATGAAGCTGGCAGCAGGGAAAATGTGTGTAGGCACATAGAAGTCAAGCAACAGCGAGAAATATTCATTTACTGCAATATAATCATACCTGCTAACCATCATGTGCAGGCGCTGTCAGCTTAAGTGCAAATTAAAGGTTGATAGTAAAAAAATAAGTTACCAGCCCGGCAGTTCTGTCAAGATTGCTTCAATAGTATATACTACTCATTTATAACCAATTTAGTCGGTGAAATTTCTGACCTTAGCCCTTTAATCCCCCATTCCTGAAAAATACCAAATTTAATAAATTTTTATGTAGTCACAATATTCCAATTCTGATACTATACTACTTAATCGGGTTCTGGTTAGAAATTTAAAAAAAAATTAAGCTGCTCTTAAGGCACCTTTCCATCAATGCCGCCACCCGTAACTCTTCTTTGGCAGTGGGAGGAGTAGAACATAGGGCTAAATTAGTGTCATTGGTGATTTTGGTACAACCTCCCACGACAAGTACAGCTTGGGATTGGGGGTTATACCCCTGACACACGGGCGAACTAAAGTAGTTTGAAGTACACCCCTTTACTTTGCGCTGAAGGACGGACCCCTTACGAAAAGGAGTTTTGCCGGTGACACACGGTACGGCACTGTCTTATTTGTTTAGACTGCAACTGACAAAAGACAAAAAAATTGTGCATCCAGTCAGTGCTAAATAAAGAAAAAAATCATATAAGAGAAAGCATAATGCATGAAAGGCCTATGACAGCATTATAATTTGCATATTTGTGATCTGTGTGTGCGTGTTTCGTAGCGAATTTAAAATTCAGTTTGACAGAAATGGGCAATGAGTGAGCATGCTGGAGCGTGGCCAGTCTGGAACGCCCATCGGGTGTCTGACCAGACGCGCGCTCCAGACTAGCTGGGGGTAGAGCTACGGTTTCCTTGACGCATTAAATATTCGGCAGCAGCAACGCTGCTATTATGAGCACCAGTTCGTGTGAAAAGCACAATAACATGCAGTGCACGTTGGTCACCACACTGCCCATATATCCTAGTTGACTGTAATGCTGTGCCGACGAAATTAGATGGCCGGTAAAACGTGGACAAAGCTGCCCGAGGGCAAGTACGGTGATGCGACTGTGCCGACAACTGCGATAAGACCAGTTGCATGTGTTTGAAAGTAAAAGTTCTCCAAGACAGATTAGGCGCCTGCTAACTAAGAAACATTTTTGGAAGCAATTCAATTATTTCCAAGGTTACAAAGTGTTTCGCCGACTTTTGCATTAATTGGCTGTGCACGAGGCTACACCTTGGCACCTGTGAAGTAGTTCGGATATCTCCATTTTTGCAAGGAGGGGCCCTTACCAGAAAAGACGTACTCCTTTGTTGTGTGGCGCCTCGTGTGAAAGCCTTTCTTAGTCGATATCCCTTAGTCGGATATCCGGGTGTTAACCCCTTTGCGGTCATGTCGGGCCCATGCTGCCATGCGAAAATAATGGCTCCGGTCGCATGTTGGGAAGCGCCCGACGTGCCCGTTTGCTCACATTCTCAGTTTGTTTGGGTAGGTTGCACGATCTCTCGACCGTGTTTTCAATTACAAATTGCAGTTTTTCGTTGTCTAGTGTTGAGGGCAGCACTTTTTTCAAGGGACTTGAAGAGATTTTAGTGCGCAAATTGTAGCACGTACTGCTGACCGGATGACGTTTTCTGCGCGGGCATTTTATGGACGGGACTCGTGTGTTTAGCGAGTTCGATGACGATTTTAGTGCCGAGGAGGACTATGTGCCGCCTTCAGATAGTCATCACACGTCCTCGGATGGCAGCATGTCGGAAGACACTGACTGTGATGACCTAGGAGGCAACATTTCATGTTTCGTTTGGAGCAATACCATACTATGCTCAAGTATCACTGACAGCCAAGGGTATAGAGAAATGTTTCTGAAATAATTCTCCTAACATGTGTACTAGAGCATTTTTTCTGCATGGCACCCAAAATGCGCAGAATGGCTTCTGACCGGAACCCACCGCAAAGGGTTAAAGGGGTTCTGCAACCATTTTACACCCACTAAGTTCTGTATCACAATGCGTTCCTTGTGTTATCCCAAGGTGAATGCAAAAAGAATTTCGAAAATTGACGCTGCCAAACAAAAGTTATTCAGCCTAAAAATGCAAAAGACAGAAAAAGGCATACCATTTTGCATTTTACTCACCTAGAGAGGACTTATGCTGCTTCAAATCAAAACGTGGCCTACATCCTGCAGTACCGTAAGCTTTCTTCTTATTGTGATGTTGCCACCACATGCTGCAGCCACACTATTTGATGGCGCTGTTACCAATGTTGCAACAACCACGTCTAGTGCGGGTAAAGTTGAGTTCTCAGTACAAGTCAACTGCAAGCACAGACGGCCAGTGGCTATTCAGACGAGGCGCGCGATGCTGAGCTGATGATGTAATGCAGCTAAACCATTTGCAGCGGGCAGGCATGTCAATTGCACCTCCTAGCCTTGCTGGATGTGGTGGCACAATCTCGTTTAGGCGCCTGCAAACATGCCTTCTCGTGCACATAAAAATTTTATGAATAGCCATAGGATGTTTGTCAAAAATACGGAATGACTGTTTATACGTATACAAGCTACATGCAAATGTGCCCCCCCACCCCCTTGTTGCATTTCCACTGTTGACCATTGGACAGCACACCCAGTGTTGGTTACGATTGGAATTAACTTGTACTGCACAAATGTGTGTCCTCTTCGTCGCTTTAAAAGGCACAATATTTTTTTTTTTTTAGGTTGTCATTGCCTGTACTACGTAAACACAATATATTCTCCATGCCCAACCATTCAAAATGAAAGCAAGTCACGTGCTTTTGTGTCGCATCCGCTGCTGAATACTGTTATGTGACGCTGCAGTTGGAACGGAAACTGATTTCGGGAGCAAATTAAAATATTAAATGCCCTGATTTCAGTGCTTTCAGTGGCACTGCAAGCAACACCATGTTCTGGTTTGAATTTGATTAATGGGTTTTATTGATGCAAGGGCCAGTTGGACAGACTGGCTTCTGCCTGTCTGTCCAATATATTATTTCCCGTGTGACAAAAGAATACAATATACCACTCCTTCCATGCATGATACAAACTGCTCACAGTGTTTTTTTATTGCAGCCATGACACTTTGCAGTGTTGTTTACTTTCATGCACAACTTAGAAAGTTTCGAAGGAAACGACGTAAACACCAATTTGTTTACCAATTTCTTCAGATTATTTCTAGCTTGGTGAAAATATGACACAACCACTTTTTTGCCTCTGCATGTTTGGGCAGAGGTGAAATCCATCGGCTGATAATCCGAGGCGGATGATTCGTCGGCTACTCTATATCGCTTTGCATTAGTGTGCATACTTCAGTTGGTTTTCTCAGGTTCCTCCATTAGGAGGGCACCCTTGCCTTATAATCGTGACTGCCTTATTATTGGGTAAATATATGTCTTTGTAGCACAGATATTAAGATGCTTGCTGGTGGTGTTCATAAGGCTGCCTTCTATTCAGTTTAAAGTAAACATGTTTGTGCTCTGTGACTCTTAATGGCCCAATGTGTTCTGTGTATGTTCACGTAGCACAGGGTATGGCACACTTATGTTGAATTCTAATGACAGAGTGAGGGCGGGAGTAAAATGTTCCAATGAGAGAGTCGGAGTGGATTCAGAGCGGGAGTGACTTCGTGGAGCAGGAAAAGATGCTCCGCCAAAATCGGCGGAGTGGACCGGAACTCTGCATGGCGCATTTCCTTTACGACGTTTGTCTGCTGGGGGGCGCAGCCGGTCGCGACTCGCGATGGTAATGGCGGACGACATGAATGGCTCGGCTAGTTTGGCAGAGCGTGCGGCATTGCTTCTGCTACGCGATAGCGACAGCTCCGAGTCGGAAAGCTCATGTTCCGACACGAGCGATTTCTCGGATAGTGCCAGCAACGCTGAAACTGTCGCTTATGAGTGGGAATTCGACAGGATGTTCCTCATTCCCGCGATGAGGCCCGAAGTAGTGAGCTTCATCGAGGACGTCCTTCAAGTTGCGAACACACCTACCATGTTTGTCCGCATCCTGTGTGCTCATCATAGCAAACAAAAGCTGTTGCACGCTTAAGTGGCAAGATATCCATTTTGCAGTTTTAAGCAGCGGGGGAACGGCGCTGAAAAGACAAGTGACCGGTGCGGCGGTGCTGGGAGCAAACAGCGGAAGGGAATGACAACACGCAAGGTATCCTGGGTAACTTGGCGCCCGAAGGATAGAACTTCCGCTTCCGCCTTGCTCCGGCGGCACAGGTTGTGTTCCATTCGCGGATTTGGAGGCGTTGCTCTACGTCAGAGTGGAGTGCTCGCTCGCGGAGTCCGTCGGCTGCTCTGGCTCCGCCATTGGAATTCAACATTAGTTTGCCATTTGCTGCATCTGCTTCAGTGCGACGCTGTTGGCAATGTTGCGAATGTTGCAACAGGGAACATTGGAACAAAGTTCTCAAGTCAGTGACAAAAGACTTTTGTATGGCCTACACCATTTTAATTACACCTATGCGATTGCCCTAATATTTTCTCTGAATCTTGGGTCACCAGATAATTTTGTTGAGGGTTCCTGTTGTGTAACAGTGATGTCTTTATAAGGTAGTGTCTTTATAAGAAATTCATCCATGTGAAGAGCTGTTGTTGAAACTGGTTGCAGTTGACATAAAGGATGTCCGTCTAGCCGAGTTGGAATGCCGCAGCCCAGTGGTGGCCACTGATGCTCAGTGAAGAGAACAGTATATCCAATGCACCCCTAGTTGCAGTTGACATGTGTGCCAAATGCGAAGGTTTTATCAAGACTAGACTGTGCTGCCCCTGTAGTTTGGAAGGCTCAACTTAAAAGATTTTAGGACTTGGTAAACCTGAAAGAATGTATCTGCCATTATGTGCAGATTGGGTGAGTGGTGGCTCATTATGGGAGTCTGAAATAGCGCTTATGTCTGAAATACACAAGTGCCTAAAAATTATGGTAGCACACTCTCATTTTGGCTAGAGAAAGATGCTAAGCTACATGCGTCTCACTGGTGGGTGTTAAAACACCCGAGGCATGGCTTGTGGCCTGCTGCTTGGTTATAAATCAGATGAATTGATACTCCTAGAAAAGTTCTTTTCTATGAATGTTGCTGCATTCAATCGGGTGATAAATATGGAAGGTACTTGAGGTGTCATTGTTTGCTATATTTGCTGTAGTAGATGTGCATTGTGGCACAGCCTCGAACAGTAGCATTTAGCAAATGTAGGTGGTGATGTGGCAAAAATTAAACTTGTCACCTCATTTAGAACAAGCTGAGCTTGTTTCAAGTCTTGGCAACTAGAAATGCAGCTCTACAACGTAATTTATTGATATGAAATTGCAGTGTGTTGTATCATAGTAATTGGCATAACAGAATTGGTGTGGCTCAGTATGGTTATTTGCCAAAGCTGTTCAAAGAGAATAATTTCTTCAAATGTTTCCATGAAAAAAATGAAATCACAATTACTTTTTTTTTTCTAAATCTCTCTACTTTTCAAATCTGAAATAGTCAGTATAACTCATTTGGCTTCTCAAGTTGAAATGGCACGAATAAACTGCAATGCTTGCATTCTTGAGGCAGTTAATGTGTGAGCCCCAGCATTCTCTTGCTGATTGTGCCAGTGCTGCTAAATTATTGTCAATTGGTTAACTGTTGACCGTGCATGCCTTCTTGCTCTTCATTGCCTGCTGGGAAGATATGTAGCATGCATTCCTGTGCAGCACATTAGTTAGAAAAGTGACTTACAACGTGGCTGGCATCTAAGGTTGTGTGCACGCTCTCAAGCTGCACATGGCAGCAGCTATAGCAACATTTTACAGGAGGCAATGAAAAAGAACTGTTTCGCGTGTGGGTGCCACTGTCCGAGACTGCACAATGCGTAACTTCTCTCCGGAGGCATTTCCACAGTAGCAGTCATCCACCAAAATCAGGTAGTTGACAGTCTGTCAGTGGGATGCTCGGATGCATTGATTATAGAAGTAACCACGATTGCCCTCTCGGCAATGCACTCTGCTGAGGTCTATATATTTACCGACTCTAAGGTAGCTTATAGGAACTACACGATAGGACAATTTCACCTCTAGATTGTGCCATCTTATGGCAGGAACAAGCACGAGCCACGAGAAAACAGTTCATCTGGGTGCCGGGTCATCAGGAGGTAGCCAGAAACGAGTTAGCACTCAACTTGGCCCGAGCATTTCTTCCCCGGGTTCTGTCTGCTGACCCCTCAGATCGCGGCATTCAGCTACCAACACCAATTACAACATACGTAGATATACTGCAACTATATTGCCTGCGCAGACATTCTACCTCATCCCGCTAAGGGACTTACTAAAGCAGAAGAGACTCATCTGCATAGGCTCCAAACAATTTAATGCTACATGTAAATTCTGTGGCGGCCGGGCTGACCTATATCACATAGTTTGGTCTTGCCAAGCTAACAGCAGCATCGCGCAAGTTACGTAGCCGATGTGGGAGAGATGGGAGGAGGCCTTGTTCAGCCCGGCTCTCGAGAACCAGCGGAGCCTCATGGAGCGGGTGCGGATGGCAGCCCTGTCTAACGGAGTCCCAGAATAGGGACCCGCCCGACCCTCTCCAGCAAATAACTAATGCAATATATAATTTTTCAATAAATGTTTTATTCATTCATTCCGGTGCTTGTTGTGTGGTGGCACACACGTGTTCCCATCAGTCAGTGGCGAGAGGTCCTCAGAGTTGCAGTTTGCAAACCGATCAAGTATAGTAATGTTGGTACCAACAGTGCAGATAAACCTGCTTGCAGCATTATGCATAACATTCATTGAAGCTTTGCCTTGAATTTAATTTATGGTGCAATATTATACAAAGTCTGCTGATCAGAACATCGTAGTGCAAGTAAATCTTCAAATTTGCACAAGCTTTTAGTGTAGTTTCGTTCTCTGAACTTTGTTATCTAAGTGTGCTTTTTTTTTTTTTAAACCTTCTTTAATACAGCCTTTGTTCATCGCCTTTTGCCACTGTATGACAGCATCATTTGTTTTTGCAATGCAATTAATCTAGACAAAAAGTAGTGCCTGACGTATGATATCCCCTTCAGGCATGAATTAAGACAAACACGAAGGAAAATTGGGATTCTTTCTAATATTGGCTCTAAATTGTGACCCAAACTGAGTAATATGAATGAAAACATGTTTATTGAGGCAACAAAATTTTTTTGATATGAAAATTTGTACACATGGCACCTCTATAGGCACATGGCACCTCTAGGCCATAAATGTGTCGATGACTACTTACACAAGGAGCAACTATTTTCAGGTACTGTTAACTGGGCAGAAGTACTTAACAGTGCATTTTCAATGCCTCTCAGCTTGCCTGCTTGAACGGCTCCAACTTTATGACGGGAAATTCATAATAGCAATCCTTTGTGGCACTTAGGCAGAGGAAAACTCCGCATTTGCGACAGCAAACTCGAGATTTCAAAACAGAGGCGGTGTTTCGGCACCTTTGCGGGAAGTTGGCATTGATGTGAATGGGCCAGTGGTTATTGCCATCAAACCTTGTGGAATTTACATGTGATTTTCGGACAGGCTTTGGAGAGCTGGTGCTTGATCTTCCCCCTCCTGTTGGCGCAGTCAAGGTCCTTGCAATCAAGCTCCATGCAATGTCCGACTGAAGTGCCATAGCATCTTTCACTTCCTTTTTGGGGAGTCTCTCGGCATTAGCGTCGCGAATGTATTCAAAGCAGCTGTTGCACGCTTCATCTTCTTCTCTTCGTCACTGCTATTGATGTTGTGGTCAATGAGCAAAGGATGTTCATTTAAAGCAGGTCATAAATAAAATGAAATAGTTATACAAATAAATATCGGGAAAATATTGCCAAATTGCTTTTGTGCAGTGCTTACCACAATTTTGACAGATTCTTCGAATTCGTCTGAGAAGTCTCCATCTGACATGTTCCCATCGGCTATTCTTGTAAAAAAGTGCCTGAGCTGACCTTGTCGATGTCTTTTGCTAGCATACTAAGTGGTCTCTAAGGCCTATAATGCTTAAAATATATGTATAAGTTCAGCATTACCATTTAGAAATAAAATGCAAAAACAAGGTGATCTGGTCAGACATTGAGGTGCCATGTGTACAATTGTACGCATGCATTTTTCACTGAACAGCACAGAGCCATCTTTAACAAATACCGCAAAAACTTCTCGTTTGCGACAAGTCGTAACCTTGCGTGTTAAGCTGATATGAACGTCAGTATTGTAAAAGTATTTTACACCACCCGTAAAAACAAAGAATCGCAATGCACTCGCACGCCGATCCGTGAAAGCTCTAGGTGTTCATCTTGAGTATTTGTTTGACCTTCAGCTTTGGTGCGAAAAAACTAGATGGCACTAGCTGTCTACTTGGAAGGCATATTTAAATGCTCACTGGGTGTCATCCCATTTGAAGCAAAAGCGGGCGCAACGCGTGGTGCCAAATTTGATGTGCACAATTGTACAAACCGCTGCTGAAGGCGATGTACACTAGTGCAAGACTAGGCACCAAAATATGGTGGGACACGGACAGTTCTGCTGGCTCATTCTCACACAGCTGTGCATCATGCCTAGTAAAAATAATTTGCTAAATTAGAATCTAGCATTGGCGCCGTGACCAAGTGGTGGCAAACCAATTGCACCATACATTAGACCAGGGCTGCAGATGTCAAAACAAGCGAGTGCCAAAACTCAACGTTTCTGGGAGCCATACACTTCTGTGAGAAATGTTGCATCTTTTTTATGATGTCCACTAAAGTTCAGTCCGTTGCAATGTTGCAATTTCAGCTCGTTGCACAGTCTGTATAGTGTCATTCGGTCGAAACATCGGGAAAATATAGATGCTGCGCCAATAGTGTGGTCTTGGTGTTGGTAACTTCCCAAATATGTTTGGTGATTATGTGCTTTTATCTGCTCCCAACAACAAATCCTATGCTTCCGCACCCTTTTTGCTGTATTGTTCCTGAGGCTGCCAACTGTTCATTTTGTATTGTTTTTGGCGACAAAATTGACATTTTGTTCATTGTATGGCCATGTTCCAATTGCAGCACCAGTATACGATGGAAGTTTAAATTCAGTCCTGCAAGCCACAAAAAATGTGCTCGCTGGCCACGTGTTGTGCAGCCCTGGATTAGATTGTACTAGAACATATTTAGTGTTATGTCGCAGGCAGCTGTTTTAATAAAATAGGTTTTGTAATGACATTAATTTCCATTTCACACTAAAGAAACAAGCAATATCATTGAATAAGCTTCCAACTGAATTAAGTCTTGTATTTTTCATTGACTTTAGCATTCACTGAGTAGTCCCAACAGCAGGTTTAGAACTCGATAGCGAAAGAGCAGACATTACATCAGAAAAATTTGGTAGGGAATTTAGTACCACATTTGAAAGAGCTTATAGTATCCGCTGTTAGCATGGTCTCCAGTGGTCTTGAAACAATGGGGTTCAAATTGTTTCTACAGTCGATACACTAGTGGCATCCCAAGTCACTTTTGTCACTCTGTGTGAAGTGAATGGTGACCAATAGCAACAATACTCTGCATAGTGAAAGCAACCTTTCAAACCAGCACATATTGATTCTGTAACTTCGTTGTGCTTACATGGTGTTACAAATAGTGTACCGCAGCAAGCAGCTTAGCTGGCCATAACCATAAGATAGTTTTATGTTCAACATGATGTGGAGGGGAGCATGACTTTTTTTTTCTCGTTTCAGTCTCGGCAGAGCCAGCCTAGGAGAGGGGAATACAATGTGTATAGTACATTTCAAAGCCATGAGCCAGAGTTCGACTACCTCAAGAGTCTCGAGATTGAGGAGAAGATCAACAAAATTCGGTGGCTGCGCCGCAAGAACCAAGCTCACTTTCTGCTTTCAACTAATGACAAGACGATCAAGTTGTGGAAAGTGTCCGAGCGGGACAAGCGCATAGATGGCTACAGCTCTCGAACAGAAGTGGGCGGCATGACAGCGCTGCGAGTGCCTACAATACAGCCCATGGATCTATTGGTTGAGGCCACACCACGGCGAATTTTTGCCAACGCACACACCTACCACATCAACTCCATCTCGGTCAACAGTGACCAGGAAACGTACCTCTCCGCAGATGACCTGCGCATAAACCTCTGGCATCTGGAAATAACCGACCAAAGTTTCAGTATCCTTCTTGTTGGGTGCCACATGCTTGTGGGGGGGAGTCTCGAGAAAACACAAGGTTTTCTCGAGTAATGTGCATGTGTACGTGTTGGGAGTTTTCTTGTGCATGTGTACGTGTTGGGAGTTTTGCATGAATGCGGGCGACACAAAGCCACTTGTAACACTGGCTGCAGGTGCTGCACTTAGTGATAAGTTGCACTGGGGAACTGCTTTTGCAAAGGATGCCAGTAGTTGTAGTTCTTAGGCATATGAATGGCAACTATGATAAAGAGCCATCTGGCAAGCATATTAAAAGTATTTTTTGGTGCACAACTTGTCATACATATTTCTTTTTGCTATGCAAATCATGCTTTCCATTAAAAAGGCCCTTACAGTGTCTTGCTCAACAGTGCTTGGTCTTATTTTCATTGAATTATACTTTTATGTGGGATGACATAAATTGTCTGGCCCTTGCGGCTTTAGTGTTCGTTTTCACCTGATTTACCAAGTGCCCCAACTTTCCTTGACCGACAATCTTCAGATATTGTAGACATTAAGCCGACGAATATGGAGGAGCTGACAGAAGTAATAACTGCAGCAGAATTCCATCCAACCCAGTGTCATATGTTTGTTTATAGTAGCAGCAAAGGCACAATCCGGCTGTGTGATATGAGGGCCGCAGCACTTTGTGACCAACATGCCAAATGTAAGTTGCTGGCTTTTTGTGTAAAAGAGAGAGAGTGAAACTAGTGTTTGTATTCTGCAGTGTTTGAAGAGCCCGAGGACCCTACCAACCGCAGCTTCTTCTCGGAGATCATCTCCAGCATCTCGGACGTGAAATTCAGCAACAATGGCCGCTACATGATCTCCAGGGACTATTTAACTGTTAAAGTGTGGGACTTAAACATGGACAATAAGCCGGTGGAGTGCTACAATGTGCATGAGTATCTGCGCACCAAGCTCTGCAGCCTCTACGAGAATGACTGCATTTTTGACAAGTTTGAGTGCTGCTGGAATGGCACTGACAGGTAAGCCGGGTTGCGTATCTTCTGAACGTACTTAGAACTAGTGGTCTTACAATTTTTAGTTCAAACTGACCTCCTAACTCCTGGAGCAATGCTGCCACATATCACATGGTGATGTGGCCTAAAGCAAGATAAATATTTGTCAGAAAGTGGCTAAACACAACTGGTACTAAGAAAAATGGTAGCCAAATTTACTCATTGTTAAAAGTATTTAGAAATGTGAAGCATTGTTTCTTGAAAGTACTGTTCAATATATTAATTCAGTGCAGAGGTTCCTTGCAACTCTGGTTTACAATCCTTTGAAGTGACTCATTCCCACAGTTTTATTCAAAATTAAATTCCTTATTAGGAATTGAATCAAGAACACACTTGAGAGTTGCATTCTTTAGCCTAGCTGGATAGCATATTTAGTGTACACTGCAAATTTCGCTGTTCATTAATTGAGCCGTGCAATGGAAGGACCATTGTTTGTACTATAACTGTGTTTAAACCAAGTTGTGGCACTGGCAGAAGCTGGTCCACATGCATTTCTTTGGCTTCCTTCGTCTTCCTTGTCGGACAAGGACACAAGCAAAGGTTACCCCTCTTCAATGACACTGTAGGGCAGGTTTTTAATGTCTGTATAAATGAGCACAAAAGGTTTTGATCGATAGATGCAGTCAACCTTCTGTTGCACTAATGCGAATGTAAATGTAGTAGGAATTTCAAAGATTTTAAAGTGACCTTTCAGATACCGGAATGAAATGCATCCTAAAGTTGAGGGGAGCCAATGAGTAATTGCAGTGGCAAGTACATAAGCCAGCCTTCAATTATCCTTCATGAAAAAGAATTGTCATGCCTGAACCAATATGTTGCGTGTGCTCACGCATATCTAATTGATTGGTTGGTGCTGCCTTTCTTAGAGAAATGTGCTTTTTTGCGACAGCATGACCTTTCAGTTTATAGACGGCATTGTGTTGACCTTTGCCTTGCTCTTTTGTCAGCGTTTTCTACACCTAACATTTCAAGCTATAATTTCTCACCGATTCGTTCAGCTTCCTGGCGTTCTGATTGCAATGACCTTGGTCGAGTCTTAATCCTACGATAAATCCACTTGCGACAGTTCACCAACAAAGAAGGGAAGTTGAACTAACCACCTCACAAGTACAGTGATCGTCTCAATGTTCTTAAAAAGTCATGTCAGTTTTTTGTAATGCAGTATACGCAGATGTTGTAAATCTCGCTAAGAAATTCAGGCATGCTTGACATAATGCAAAAAACTACCTCGCAACAAGAAAGAAGATAAATGGATTGGGTCAAGCGCTACTCTTATCTGTTTATTCCATAGCATCATCATGGAATATGTGTAGCGGAATCTCGTTGATACACTTCTGAGTAATACGTTTTACAGTGCGGTCCGCTGTTAAAGGGGACACGTAATTGTAGAACCCATGAGAATTTTTCCTTCTACCTAATGTACAATCGCCCTGCTTAGTAGCAGATGACTTGGGGTTGATGGCACTTGCACGTCTGTATAACGCTGATGTAGACTCTGCTGGCACTTGCAGCTAGAGCGCTGGCAAAGTGAGAGCCGCACAATAGTGCGTTCCTTTTAACAGTGAACCACACTGTACAGCTGTGTTTATTAAAAGTACAAAAAAGCTAAAGTTTTCATGTGATACAGTCTCGAGGAATTTTATTTCTTTCGTGTCTAAAGAAACAGAAGGGTCACTGACACAACCCACTCCCCTCTTTTTTATCTAAAATACTTTCAGTAACAAGCGGGCCTGCTTATTCCAGCTCTTTGTTAAGAATCTTTGCTCCCCAAAGCAATGCCTCACAACTGCAAGAGTTCACGCGCTTTGCCACATGTGTGCATTGTTTTCTGATATTCAAGGCATGCTGTCTGGGTGATTTATATGCCCTCCTGTTTGACCAGTGTAACCCTTCCCACAGGACAATGGCATCTCTTATACCATTTTGCTTGTGTTTTATCGTCAGCTGCAGCTATACGAGGACATAGACAAGCGAGCTTGTTAAAACACGAGAAGTTGTGCCCTACTTGCCACCACCTTGAGGTTATGCAAGACTTGGTGAATATAAGGCACAACTTCCAGCTGATGCTTCTTGCTACTGCACACTCTTGAGCGCGTGTGCCATAGCATCAAACTGGAAATAAAGTCGGGGTTTGGACATCATATTTCTGTTTGTAATAAGTCTTAGGTCTTTGTGTTTGAATATTGATAGTTTTTCTACATTTTAAATGCCTGTCGCCACGATGGGACCTAAAATAAAGTTTGAGGTATCCCATTAATTCAATTTGTGAAAGTAGTTGGATATCGTTACTTAAGTGTAACATGAAATTCCAAGCAAGCGCTAGGGTCAAAGATAACCGAAGAATGGTTGGGGGAGGGCCCTTGCTTCAAACTTGAACCAAAATTCAAGATGGCGGCAGAACAGCCGTGACAAAAAAAAAAAACAAAAAAAAAACAGCAAAGTCTTCGTTGTACTCAACAGCTTTATTTTACATGCATTTACAGACTTTATTCTGCGTCATCGCTCTCGAACTATCACGTGACTCTCCGAGTTCGACCTAAAAATTAGGTCCATGCGCTCAACCTGAAGGGGCTCGCGATTTTCTGACTGTACATGCCGCATCAACAGCAGTGAACAATTCTCCCGGTTCACCGATTGCCACTCCACAGCCTCGACCTTTTTTCCATGGTGTAGGAGCGCATGCTATCTGGCTGTCACATTGCATAGGTAACATCAAAGCACCGCACACCAAATAACTGACTCATCTGGCAGAAGACTTACCTTAAAGAGAACAGTGACTGACAAAGTTATTGAAAAAGGTACCTGGCTACTGTGGTGGTACTACCGAGCCTTAGCAGAAGCACGGCTAAAAAATAACTTTCTCATTCTCAATGAATTATGCAATTTTCTGCTACCGTATTTCATAAAAATTTAAAAAAAGCCTGAAGCCGGTGAAGATGCGTGAAATTGGAATATGGTGAAGAAAGCAAGGGAGTGCTTGCTCGGTAGTTTGCATCAGTTTCTAATCGCTGGAAAAGTGGAGGGAAGTGCCTGCACCAGGAGGGGTACTTGCTCGGAATGTGACGGTATCTGGTTAAAACAAAAAACCAGACCACGGCAGTTCTTTGTGCCCTGTAAAGTCTGATCTGTGACAAATGTAAGGCCATTTTTAAGAACACTGCAGTAATTCCTAAAAGAAAGATATGCAAAAATTGCTCCAAATTTGAAAATTGCAGCTCTGGAAAAGTCCTTTTTCTCCCTGTTAATCTGTTCCAAATTCAAAATATTCTGCACCAAGACTTGGGACACTAATGGAAAATATTAAGTCGAGCTAGGTTGAAAGATTAGGCTTCTGTAATAGAGAATTTGTTATTCATAACGAAAACGGGGCTTTTGTGAATGAGAAAATGGTGGAAATAGATCAGAGTGGTGTCACCTGTTGTGAACTGGTACCTACCGTATCCCCTTGAGGTGTGAATTATTACAAGACTTTCTATAAAGGTGTCAAATACACAAAACTTATTCACTGGCATCTGACACTCCATTGCAAGAAAGATGGTAGGATGGTGTGTGTATTTTTAATGATTCAGCATAGTTAGAGTAATTATATATATATATATATATTGTGCAGTCAGTGATGTTCCATTTTTGCATGAAAAGAATTGAATCGCAGGGTTGATGTACAAGCACAATTTTATTATGAACTGCATGCATTATGCAAAAACCAATCCTTTCGACATACCTGTCGAAACGCGTCATGTCGCAGGTCCCATCAAGCATGGTAGTGCTTCAGCAGAGTGGTTTTCTGTAGCAATATGTAGCACATTGCAGTGAAATGAAACCACACCGAGTATGCAGGCGGTTCAATTTGCCTGAAACTCGACTTCCTGTGCGTGTTTTTTCTCACCGCTCAACAGCACTGGCAAAAACAAGTCGGAGCATGCCTCATAAAAAGCTACATCAAGAGTTTCTATAAACATAACAGCGGCATAGAGGGAGGTCATGTGAAGATTAGATGAACTTCTCAGTTTTGGCGCAGGCGGTCCAAATTGAGGAGCAGCAATAGGACCTTCGGCGGCAATTTTATTCGCAACAAAGTGATATACTGGCACACAGAAAATGATGATAGACATTGTACCGATCTAGCTCAACTTAATATTTTCTTTAGTTTCCCTTTATTATTTTTTTTTTTTTTTTTTTTTTTTTTTTTTTTTTTTTTGCTCCGAAAAAATTGCTCAAAAGCTGTCTCAGCTGTCCCACTTGCACTAGTTGTCTATAGCTTTGACACTTGCAAGTCAAAGCTTTCTGGCTTCTTGTGGCGACACAATGTTTTCGGATTGGACTCGTGGCAAAGAACCGCACAGGCTCTTTTTAGTCTTAGAATAGGACAGGTCAGAAGGTTAAAATCCCTTTTTGGTATAGGTTTATATGACCAGCACACATGTCCCCTAGAAATGCTAAAGGCAGCGCTGCAAAGTTTGTGTAAACATGCAACTAAGCATTACTGCTAGCATAAGGGAGCTCAAATGATAAGGAAGCAGGGTCATTACTTCCACACCTGTTTGTTCTCATAATACACTATTAAACCTGTTTTTCACCACCTTCATAGCACCAAGTTCAGTCAACTGCATCAACCAAGACCTGGTGGAAACCTGTGGATTCAAAGGGACACTAAACAGAAAAATCGCTTATGTATCAGTAAATTACCCTTCTACAATATAAAAAAACGCCACTCCTAAAAGAATAAGACGCTTGGTAAGCCAGAAAAAGCGCAATAACAGACTGGTGGCGGTGCCTCCTTGGAAGTTTCCGCACCTCGCTGTAACATCATGGATTTTGACAGTCTTCTAGAGCCTAGTTAATTCTTTAGCGGTAAAGATAAACTACGTTGTGTTCTAAAGAAGCCAAAGATTGAACATGGTGAGTTTCGGGAACTTTAGCCAAGCCAACCCAGCCTAAATACGAAAAAATACTTCGAAATCCTTGACGTCACAGTGGTGTCCCAGCGTTGGAGATATGGTGCGAAGTTCAAAAACAAATTTTTGAGATTCATTTTCTCTTTTAATAATCAACCTATTTCAAAATTAAGCACAACAGAGTTTTCAAAAAACGCTTTCTGTCTAAGCTGAAGTGTTTTGCCTTAGTGTCTTTTTAAATTTCCTCCTCCTCCTTAAAAAGACTGTCAGTGTGTGGCCCACCTTAAATAAAAAAAATATGCATAGAATTGGAGCTTCAGTAATGGTATACACATTTGACTGGATGCTTGACGTGCCGCGTTCAGTCAGAAATAGCGGAAGATTAATCTTTCCTCTCTCATAATGCTTGCATCAAAAAAATAACTCGTGCATGCACTTCGAGCTGCGGATTCAGTTCTTTTTATGAAAAAATGCAATATGACTTACTGCACAATAAGTAGATTATTAGTTCGCATTTATGACTCGCTAGAAAATGCTACAAAGCATCATCTTACAGCTTTCACTTGCTCTGAATGTAGTCTTTAGCACCTTGGCGTAATAGTTTGTAAATTTCAGATTTATCGACAGTTTATCATAAATCATGACTGAAGAGGACATACGAAAAATGCACACATTTTGCAGAGCTTGTGAACTATGCGGTTATAAAGCATTGCTTTGGGAAGCAAGGATCTCTGGCAAGTACTGGTATGAGCATGCCCTCTTGTCAGTAGAACCCCGTTGTACAGTAGAACCCCGCTGATTCGTTTTTCACGGTACCGTAAAAAAAAAACCTCAAGAGCCTGGAAACAGGGAAAATTGAGAAATGGGGGAGTAGTGTTGAAACTGCACACATTATTTTAATTCTTATGTGTGAAGAAAGGTCGTAGTTTCGCCCGACAGCCAAAGTATCGATTGCAATAGCAAATTAGTAGACAGCTATACAAAGTAAGAATAGTAGTTTTATCGCCCGTATCAACTTGTAAACATTCTCTTAACTATATTAACAAGCATGGTGTCAACGCCCACAGGCAAACATGAACACATCACACTCGATGAGTGCGGACACGCGCTGTCAAACGCTGGCGTCAGGAATTTAAGCGCTGCTGCAGAAGCAAGTGACATGCGTGCTGTTTATCGCTTCAATGTAAACTGAGCGCCGAGAACACACAGCACGTACAAAGCTACGAGCCGCCGACGCACCTACACTGCGTAGACTCTGCCCCCAACGTAAATCGCTTTCAAGATACGCGCACCGCCGCGCAGTACGCAGTTGATGCCCGAGCACAACGCTGCCCGCTATCCCTCCCCCATCACTCCCTCGCCGGTGCCTTGAGCGCAACGGAAGAAGGCGCGCTTCCTCCCTGCTTTTCTTTTTATTCATGCGCGAAATTTAGAAGCGGTCGTCGGCTCCCCTTGCACGCTTTCACTCGCACATACAGCATAAGGCGCGCAGCAGTGGCGTTGTCACCCTTGGACTTTATACGGAACATTTATGAGTCAAAACCAATTTTAGGGCCGCAACGCGTCATAGACACCATCTTTAGATAGCACATATGGATGTCAAGGGCCATACTTTTGCTGGCGGAAACCGAAAATACGTCATAATTGTCACCCCCGCACTTTGGGCCCCGGCACTTTGGGCGGCCAATGCCATCAAGCAACCAAGCCAAGCGACATGAAAAGTCAAAATGGCTGCTCGGGCCGGCTCGGGGTGGCACTTAGCAACGTATAATGCGGGAACGGTCTCACAGTTGCGACGTAACAGCGGGGTTACCAATGCATTGGGTTCTATGGGAGTTGTGCCGGGACCGGCCGAAAACGACTAACAGCTGGGAAAATGCAGCACCCGGGAACATAACAGCGGAGTTCTACTGTAACATAAAAAATAAGTGGGTTGTGTCAGTTACCCTTCCGTTTCTTTGCACATAATCAAAACATTTCATTTTTCGTTTTTAATGCAGCTGTGCATCTGCATACCAGGTATATATTTTTATGACGTGGAATAAACGGTTGAGAGTAGCACTTGTCCCCTGTCCTTTCTTTTTCTTTCATGTTGGGCCCTCAGCAAGTTTTTTTAATGACGGGCAGTACATGCCATCTTTTTTGCTCAGCCTATTGAAATACATTTAGGCCAACACTTAATGGCCGGACTTGCCGAAGAATGCACCCTGACAGCATTGCTGGCACTGTGCATATTGAGCTTGATAGAGCAGCAGAAATGCTGCCGGCTGTATACACTAATTCATCCAGTGCTGAGTCGCGCAAATTCTCGCGAAGGTGAGAGCCTCTTCGAAAGTGATTGACCGAGAATACTGCTCCAGATTGTAGTCGAGCACAAAATGAATCCACAGCAACCTTCCCAAAAATGTGCACTGTTGTCATGTTGTGATGGCAATGACACTGCTTCTGACTGCTCTGAACACAGTTTTGGTTTCGTATCCAATTGTAACGCGCAGGCAATTTTTGGATCCATTTTCTTGGGAAAAGGGTTCGTGTTAGATTCGGGTAAATACGGTAATTTATGCACCAAAACTTGCTTACTCGAGCGGGAAGCTTCTTAAATTCTCTCTCGTAATGGCAAATGTGCTTTATTATTGCAGCGCAATACACAAAATGTTTATTGCCATAAAATGTTGATAATGGGGGCAAAATGCGAAAACACCCGTGTACTTAGATTTAGGTGCACGTTAAAGAACCCCAGGTGGTCCAAATTGCCGGAGTCCCCCACTACAGCGTGCCTCATAATCAGATTGTGGTTTTGGCACATAAAACCCCATAATTTCATAAAATGTTGATAGTGATAAGGGCAAACCTGACAGTTTTTAAAATATCATCCCCATCAGCAAAATCAACCCAGCCAGAAGAAATGCTTTGCTGCATACCAGAACCTTCTGTTTGTTGTTGGCAGAAACACTACATGCCCTGTTTGCCCTTGCTGTTAGCCTGACTGACCATAGCAAACTTGCCTGAGATACTTGTAGGTACCCATGGGATATCCTCCTCGCCCTGCTGGGGCTTGGGGCCCAAAGGGGCCTCTTGGACCAGGCGGTAGTCAGGATCATTGGTGTCCTGCAATAAAGACCCACCCACCCGCTCCCTCCCACCCTACCCCTCTCCCTATTTCCTTCCCTCGATTAATAATTAAAGTTTTTCCATCCATCCATCCAGACCATAGGATTCCTTAATTACAAGGTGGTGCCAAAAAAGTTCCGAGGCTAGCCTTTGTTTTCAAGAAACAAATTATTCTATGAATACAAGCAAACATTGTCCCCCTTGAAATAGTTCCCTTACACAGAAATCCAGTGCTCCCAGTGTTCCTGCTATTTCGTAAATATGTCCTGGAAGTCCCCTTTCCTGAATGAGTTGTAGCACATT
The DNA here is from genome assembly GCF_013339745.2 of Dermacentor silvarum. Lineage (NCBI taxonomy): Eukaryota > Metazoa > Arthropoda > Arachnida > Ixodida > Ixodidae > Dermacentor > Dermacentor silvarum. The sequence continues at coordinate 39,925,063 of NC_051154.1, read as the reverse complement.
TATCAATTTGCGTTTGATTTCAGCAATCAGTGTCAAAATAGCGAGCCGGGTAGTTTTGGGAAGAAAGAAGTCTGCGTTTAATGTGGGGGGGGGGGGGGGGGGTATTTTCGTAGTACCAGCAACACCCATCAGTGCACTTTGAACACGAGGCAATCACATCTTCCTTTCCTGGCTGCTGAAGCCTTTAGTCAATCTATCAATCAAATCATTTTGTGTATTCCTAAGTATGGTTGGAATTATGGAAATTGGTTTGTCTATGCACTCTGCCTTTGGAAGGCTACGGTGTTGCAGGCACGGAGGAAGATTATTTAGGAGTAGAAACTCCCGTCAGTGCGGGGGCTCGCGTGCGACCAGATAACGTCGCATTAGTATGCGCCGACGGGGGCGCATGCAGTGGCGGCGCGTCATGCAAGCAGCAGCAAAAAAAAAAAAAACGGAAGCCTGGCGGGCTGCTCGGGCACATTCTCTTCGGCGGCGCCCGTGTATCCCGCTCAAAGCAGACGCCAAGCAGACGACACGGGCGTTCGGCATTTGCTTCAGCGTGCACGCCGTAACGTTGTTGTTGTGGGCCTTTAAGTCAAAGAACAGTGGTGTCTGTTCGAGGGCCATAATACTAACAGCGCTGATACGTGCAGTGTACCCTTGTTTGGAATGTGCTAGCCTAAGATGGGGGGGACGCAGGTGGGACGCCTGAGTACCCTCAGTAGAACTTGTGAGGCGTGCGGCCGAACCGGAGCAACACACGTGACCGGTTGCCTTGGCAACCAAGACGGTGATAATTTTTTTCTCGGCTGCCAGGTGCCGCCAGCATGATAGTGGCTCCGCGGGCTTGTGACATTTTCTGGTCGCCGCAACTGGCGGAGTTTCCACTCCTAAAGGTTTCTTGCTCCGTGGTTGCAGGTTAGAAGGTAAGGACATGGGGAAGGGAGTCGATCTGTCTTGGTGAGCTCCAGCGTCACATGTTGGGCATTTGGTGAGGGTTCAACAGCCACCCCTCTAGGATTGCAGGTCAGATGGCACAAACACCGAGGTGCTTGATTGAAGGGCCTCTATGAAGGCTACTGGATGGGAAGTTGCGCGTCATCCTCAGTATATAAAACTGTGATCTCAGCTTGGTAGCACAGAATACAAGCAATTAAAGGTGGACCAAGTAGCGTCGACTAGAAGGAAATCTGGTGCTAGTGTCTGCGTGTGCCACCAGTATGTTTAACCAGGAAGGGTAGTACGTAAATAGAAAGTTCGCTGTTCTTGCACCAAATGATCGTGAATTGTGAAAGTTTCTGAAGGTAGTGTTTCATGGAAAACTTGTTTCTTGTAAAGTCTTATTCAGACTCTAATTGCTACCATTCTCTGGATTTCAGAACATTCCAAAGAGAAATTATTGTTTAGAATATAAAAAATTATGCACGGTGAGTCTCTGTTACCAAACACTATTAAGCGCTAATTATACTCAAAAGCATTGTGGTTGTCTTGCGCGCTGGAAATAACACAACAGAACAAATTGTGAATGTAGAACTTACCTTGTCTAAGGAAACTTGGTTAGCATGCAACACAAACCACGAAGAACAATAAGAAAAGCTGCAATGTGCTTTAACAAATTAATACCAAATTGTAAAAATGTGTACTACCCTGGGATTCCCGTGGTGGCTGAACAATTGCAGTGCCAGATTTCCCTCTAGTTTCCTTCATATGGAAATGTACATGCGTGCAACAAAAGACTATCTTTTTCTCCTGGTGTCGACGTGTAAAAAGCCATGAGATGGACGCGCACACTGAAAATTTGGGAGCGTGTTACTTTGCTGCTGGGTACTGTTTTTAACAGTACAGGGAGGTGGGGCGTTTAACTTCAGCTCCACTACATTTGCAGCATTGTTAAGCCAACTGATGCTTGAATCTAAGGGTGTTGGGATCAATCTGGGATTTGGCAACCTGAGCATTATCTATGGATTAAAAAAAAAAATGTGCTGATTGTGTTTGGCATACTTGCAACATGTTCATAGAGCTGTAGAGATGTTAGTAAAAAGTTAATTTTCTTCTGCATCTTGTTAGAACACTGCAGTTTACAGTAATCTAGATATCCACAAATGTTTTATGTTAGAATAGAAAAACGGTGCTCTAATCACTAGCTTGTCCTTAGCAGTATGGTGACATTGTAAGTGAAGTATGGTGCTACTGACCTAAAATATCCTTATGACCTTTCAAGAAGTTGTACACTTTTCCCTGTTTAATGCTACAGTGAGGTGTATTAACAGTAAGAAGCAGGAACAAATGCAAAGTAGGCAGTCGACTCAGGCCTTGTGTGGTTAATTAGCTGCCACGAAAGAAAACTGCTAGTAAAACATTTTGCAGCTGCATAAGAAGGGCTAAACACGTCATTTCTTTCCACTGGTGCTAATAAGAAACTGGATGTTGGAAAATAAGTTGATGTGGAAACTGAAGGTAATAGTAGTTTGCGATGGAATCGGTCCTGAAGTGAACTTTTCATGTTAATGGGGACGACATGGGAGCAGTTAAGCGTAATTGGAAAGACATGTTGGAGTTGATCCATACTAGCATTGTCAGCATGACTGATGAGAGAAAAGAGTGTAAGGGACAAATGCTAAACTTGCATCCTGTGTATGTCTAGTTTTTCTTGCTTGTCTTTGCCACTATCATTGCCATCGTAGTGCAACATACTAGATCTGCGATTGCCATATGAAAATTTACCATAAATATAAAAGTGCAGGGATTCTCTGGACAAACAGGAATTTTCAGGTGGTGTTTTAGGCAATGGCCGCTGGAGTCCTGGACTAGGGACCCACCCTTCCCTCTCCCTCGTCTTTTATATTTATTCAATAAAGTTTTCTCAATCTATCGGGGGGCACTTTGGCACAGCAGGTTGCGATTAGCCTCAGAGTGAGGCTATCATTTCTCATTCTATTGCATGCAGTGAGGTAGAGCATAATTTCACTTCATTTCATTTCGTAGAGTTGGGTGTATTAATTCTTTCCCTACCATGAGGAAAATAGGCGTTTTTGTATGTTACAGCAGATGCTTTTTTCTGAAGGAATACTGCACTCAATATTAAATGTAATACATAACCAGAAAGCAAAATGAATGCACTTTTCACGCATAAAAGTTTTATTACCGAGATGTATGTCATAAAAAAGATATAAATTGTTAATCAAGATTATGTGATAAAATTGAACAAAGTTTGTAAAGACACGCTTGTATCTACTAAGAAAAAAAAAATGTTATGAAAATTATGAGGTATACAAAATGTATTGCCTTCTCACTATCCGCAAATTTTAATTTTTCATTGAACAGGTATTTTGCTACGAAAATTTAACTGCAAGCCCTACAGTTGGGCATGCCGGGCTGCGGCCGCCGATGTTCCAGGCTGGTTTGCGTCATCGTCGCTTTCAGACAAAAAAGTCCGACGAAAAGTCGGCGTCCTCCGCCTCGCTACTATTTGATGTATCGATAAGATTAGCTGCAGAGGCAGCGGAATAGTGATATCTGCGATCCCCCGAAGAAGCGCGCGCGCGCCATTTCCGGAGCTGGGCATTTTTGTGCTCTGCTTCGACGATTGTGAAACTTCGTAGCGTGTTTAAAAATCACCACTTGAAAGGAAAAAAAGCGAACTGCTTAGAAAACAAAAATATAGTTTCTCCTCTTTCACGTCCGATAGTGCAGCATGTCCGTGAGTGGCGCGGAAGGTCTAGAAAGCGGCGTACCGCGCCCAATGGGCGCACTACGGAAAGAGTTTAGAGTGCACAAACGGGGAATTTCAGATCACAGTGCCAAACGAGAAAACAGCAATATAACTTTTCTTCTATTGCTGTAAATTTGACCAAATCTGATTCAAGCAAGCACATGATCACATGCTTTGGATCTGCGAGGATTTCGTTATACTTTTACCAAGATGCTTTTACACCATCATGTTTAATTGACAAGACCCAAAAATAATTACTGTACAAGGTAAAACCAAAAGCATTTGTAATTGCTATGGTAGGTTTGCTCGCGTACAGAAAAACACCGACTTTATACGTATAAATCAATGCAGTGTATGTGCAAGCTGTTACTGTGAGGAAGAGAAGCATATATCAATGTTTACATGCAGTCGAGTGAAGCATACACACTAAAAAAAGTACCCTAGGAAAATATGGTACTAGGCAAAACAGCTAAGCATAGAAATATGTCTGATGTATGTTAAAAAAAAAATGGTAACTGGTTTAATGCGTTTGAACCTGTTGCTTTTTCCTTGGGGAAGTTATAAAATCTGTTTTTGAGCTACAAGTCGTGCAACGCGTGTCGAGTAGTCATGGCCATGAATTGTATAACCTGACAATTCAAAACTGCAATTTCATTCTCCGTTTCTGCCAATAAACATAATCTTTTCAAGTGAAGATACTGTATGCTCAGTTCTTTACTGACCAGTTAGCAACAGCACAGACCATGTGGTTTCAATCCCAATCTGCGGTAAACATTGCATTCTTAACGCGCGTCAAAAAGTAGATGGCCAGGTGTCTTCGCTTCCCGAAAGCAGCTGTAACTTCGTTTCTTCATGCAGTTTCTGAGAGCAAGTATTGCAGCTCTCTTCCTATTGTGCTATGCCTACTTTCCTTGCAGAGTATAGTCGTTAGGCGCAATGCTGGCTGGATGATAGGGTGAGTGGGTGGAGGATCGTTTTTGTACAATGAAACGGAGATGGCAATAGGAGTGAGAAGAAGAGTGGAGAAGGAAGCGCAGGTTGGTGGGGAAGCTAGAGGCACCTGATTGGATGGCAAATCGTGTGAAAAGAGGGCGTGTGCCACATAACATCACCACTGAAAGGGTGAGGGGAGATCAAGCAGTGTGCCAAGTGATGGGAGTTCCCTCAGCACAAAAATCGTGACATTGTCCCTGCTCCACTACTTCAGTGTGCAGGCCATAACGTAACCAGGGGCTGCATTCTCACACACTCATGCGAACACCTTCATGAGACATTGCGTGACTACCACAGGATGCGTTGGTGCACAGCGTTCCTGGCACAATGCCAAGCACACTGTCGTTCGTAGACGCCGCCGTGTCTGGCGCCAGGCACGTGACAGTATCGTATCGCCCAAGAATGCTACCCCAGATGTCACGTTTTCAGCGTTTTTACCGGCATCAGTTGGCGTTACGTCCCTCGACGCAGAGTGAAAAGACAGGCCTAGAACAGAATATTCGAGATCTCGGCAATTCTGCATTGCGTTTCGATTTGTCTCGTCATCTCCCTTCACAAAGACGTTGAGCGATGGTGAGTTATGTTGACGCCATTTAGCTCAATGTGGGTTAGCTGATGTTCCCATAGACATCTGCCCACGGGATGGCATGGACATAGGCAGGTAGGTTTGTCATACGCAGTGAGTCGGTGGCACCACCGAGACAGTTCTGAGAATCAATAACAGAAGATCATGGAAGCAACTCACGACTCCTCAAATGAGCTGGAAAGGGGAGTGAAGTGCGTGTGAGACACCATAATGGGCATAAGGCTGTGTGACGTGGTCACTCCACTTTTCAGCAAAAACTCCGCATTGTTCCGGGGACTCGTGTAGTCCTAGCGCGACCTCCAGTGCAGAGTGTTAAAATATCTCCTTGGGAAAAACAATACTTGTTTTTTGCCATAATCTCGAGGGCACGTTTGGGGGTAGATTGTCCTTTTAAAAAAAATGTTCAGAATCTGCGACGTGGGCTGATGCATCTCCGCAAACTAAAATGAAGTGCCATTGCTTGACATTGAAGCAAAGATGTGTAGGATGCACCATGAAATGTTCACTGCATTGTCTACTTCTGTTTTTGCTTGGTTTTGATATTTAAGGTTGCTCAGTTAGCATTTCCTGCTTGCGATGAACTAAGCCCAGAACATGTCTACACTTGCTGACTCGTGCACCGAAGTATGCGTCGAAACGCATACTTGCTATGTATGTTATTGCGCACTCGGGCTGTCTTGCATCAGCGCGCCTGGCTACGCAGCTATGGCATTGTACAAGGAACTCGCAGTGAGGAAGATTTATGTCATGCTAGAAAGTGCTTTTTCTTTCTGTTTTGCAATGATTTAATAGCTCTAAAATAAACAGTGATGTTTATAAATTTTTAAGCACTCAATATCAGCACGGACTGATATCTGGCCAAAACTTCTGTGTGAGTGCGCACTTGCATGGCACGCTTCACTTGTCTATGCTAACTGGCATTCCTGACAAGGCACGGCAGGTGCAAGGCGCGTAGACGCGAGCGCGCGCACGTCCGCAAGTGTACGTAGTGTCTGGGCTTTGTCATAGCGGTCTTTTCGATATACATCCCACGTAACTTGTGCCGAAATTTTAAAATATTTAAAGCTTGAACAAAGCCAGCCTGCTAGAGCACGTGAAAACTGTCGTGCGGCACTTGTATTGCTCGGGTTTTCTTTAACACTTAAGAAACTTTCATGTAGCACATATTGAGCAACAGAACGATGGATCGAGAATTTTTCATGATGGCCTACAATTTTCTGATTAGTTTTACTCTCGTTATAATATTTGAGAATTAAGTAGCTAATTATGTAATTAGACAAAATACATAAAAGTCTGACTTGCTCAATGCGATGCCATATTTTAAAATTTTGGCAGAAGTTACGTGGGACACTGTGTGCGTGTGTCGTATGTCAAGGGCGTAATTATTGCCGCTCTAACCAGGATAACCGTGGTAGCTGCTTGAGCATGGTGTTCTGGTCCTGAGCACAGAGGTCATTGGTTAGATTCCCAGCCGCTGCTGCTGCATACTGACTGGGGTGGAAAGCGACAGCGCTTATACACTGTGCTTTGGATGCATTGAATAGTCACTGCTATTCGATTTGAGTGTTAGCTATTCGAAGTTGTCGAATGTATTTGATAAAGCAGTGAAGTTTCTAGGGAGAGAGAGAGAATGGTGGATGTGAGGACTTCTACTGCAAGATAGGCTGCGGTTCTTGCGCAGAGGCACCAGTTTCTGAGCAGGGGGAGGTTACTTCTGCTCAATCATTTCCAGTCATTCAATGAGAATGGCTCACTTTGAGGAAGACTATATACGAATTCGTTCCGATTTATTATTTGGCCAGTCTCACAATAATTGTATCCATTTAAAGCAATGCGCAGTGCTGTAGTATTACACTTCTCTCTTTCAGCAAACATAATACTGTGCATGCATTTTGTAACAAGCCGGTTGTGCAGTTAGTAAGCACAAGATACTGGAACTGCAGTAAATTCCAGCAATGCAGAAAAAATTGCTAACTATCGCCACTGCTGACCGAAAATGACATTCTCAAGAAAGTTCTTTTCCTTGTACCAGATATTGAGCTTAGAGGTGTGAAACGTACTACTTTACTGTAGACTTTGTGAGTTGGCTTTACAAGTTTGTGTGCTGTTTCAGCTACATCATGACTGGGTCCTACAATAACTTTTTCCGGGTATTCGACCGGACAGCGAAACGCGACGTGACCTTGGAGGCGTCCCGGGAGATAGCCAAGCCGCGGACGGTGCTAAAAGCGCGGAAGGTGAGTGGCTGACGACTCTCTCGTTTGAGGAGCACTGTTTAACCGTGCCGTTTCACGATGTTTTCTCCGTGCAGGTGTGCACAGGCGGCAAGCGGAAGAAAGAGGAGATCAGTGTAGACTGCTTGGATTTCAACCGCAAAATTTTGCACACAGCGTGGCATCCCCAAGAAAATGTGGTGGCAGTGGCTGCCACGAACAACCTGTACATATTTCAGGAGAAGTTCTAGTTATTGCTTGGGCCACGCTACAGCACAGTGTAAAAAATGTACATAGTGTCATTTCCCCGCCCCATCCCCCCTCTAAATTCCCCTGTTTTAGAAAGGCAATTTTTAGTTTTCCCCCCGCAGTCCCGTTGTACCAAACGGGTGACTGAGGTTTCTGTAGATCGTACCAATTTTGTTTTACGTAGGTCCCCCTTGGTGTTTTGTTTATGCCATTGCATGTTGTTGTGGACGACGGGGGGGGGCAGTTGCTCAAAGGCTGTGTGCTGCTCCTCAATGGCACATTGGAAAAAAGGTAAAAAACGAAACAAACAAAACGTTTACTACAAGACTGTCGAATGCTGAATTCACGTACATTGACAGTGAAAAAAAATAAAACGACGTCTTAAGAAAGTGCCTTCCTTGTGTGCGTGTGGTTTTGATCCCGTGGCTTTCAAAATGATGCATTCTGCCTAACATCACCTTCTATAGCACAGTCGGCGGCAAGCGTTCGCAGCGTGTTTGTGGCAAGACAACTACACTGGCGACAATTTGGGAAGGAACATAATGATTATTTCATCGTCGTGTAAACGGAATGAACTGTCGGAAAACATATTCTCGAATATTCGAGCATATTCATAGTGATGCCTCCTGTTGTTATCCAGCAAAACGTAACCATGTTTGCCATGGACTTCTAGATTGATAAGAAAATGGATGGATTATTGCAAGTTATAATCGGGCATAAAATTTCAGCACTGATATGGAGTAAGTAATGTGGAAAGGTGAAATTACATGCTAAAGTAAGAATAATTATAAGAATCTGCTCAGTGCGACGCTTCTGGCCTCTTTCTCTGTTTGCACGTGCTATGGAGCCATCTACCACGCCTGGTTTTATGAAGATAATCTGAACGTGTCCAGTGACATAAAAACCTTACCGAACACTGCAGTGCTACCAGTCGCGAAACTTCTCGGACGAAATGCCATTTCGACGCAACGCCGAGACATGCTGGCACTTAGGTGCTGGCACAATTGAGTGTGCAGTCAGCCCCTCCCCCTTGAAGCTACCCTGGAGCGATACTATCGGGTAACGAGTTTCGGGAATACTTTGCAATTTCGCAAGCTTTCGCGTGAAAGGTGCGGCGTACGAATCTCTGCTAAACACGGAGGGTAGCCAAAGGAGCGCTTACACGTTTCACAAATTAGCATGCTTGATTGCATTCACACAAGCTTTTCAGTTCATCCGAAGGCATCCTTGTACATAGTGTCATGTACTCCTGCAGGTAAAATTATTTTACTTTCAGGATGTGTGCGATCTTTATCTGGTATGCAATTACTTACAATGGAATTGCATTCATAATATTTTCATGGGAACCGGGAAATAAAACATGTCCAAAAATTGCATTATCCAAAGCAAGCGTAAAAAAGTGTGAAATATGCATAAAACTCAATAATGAAGTTTCGTGTGGCATCGAGTGATACTGCTCCGCATAACTCGATAACAAAGGTTCGTGTGGCGTCGATACTGCTCTGCATTACTCGGAGCAGCATCACTCGACGCCACACGAACTGCAGCCAGCGCACTTTTATTCAACATTGAAATAGTGCGGCAGTTAGCACTGAACTTTTCTTTTAAATGTCTAAAAGTTCTGGAAATTGAAAAAGAGACCTTTTCAAGAAGAGACCGAGACCTTTTTAGGTCTCGGTTTCTTCATTCAGTGCCAGTAGATGTGGCTGCACTGCCGCAGCAGTGTACTTGGGTACGGCGTAATGGACATAAACCGAGACGTGTACGAGTCTGGCTCCCACCCTTTTGCACAGGATGGCATTCACTACAGTGGTGCCATGGGCAGGAGGGTAGGTAGTAGGATAGGGCGCCAAGCTACGGCTTTCTCGGGGGACCCAGAGCCCTGAGGCCACCAGTGTAGACAAAGACTGACCCAGAGAGGCCCCAAGATTCACGTAAGAGTCTGTAGGAGAAGAAACTAGGGGCAAGGTTATTCTGACATAGGGTATATTAACATGCAAGGTGGCCAGAATAGGCTTTAGTGGGAGGAGATAGACGAGCAACTAAGGCAGGGAAAGCTGATGGTATACGGGTTTGTAGAGACACATCTTAGGGACATGGAGCAACCACCCTGTAATCCTGACTATGCATGGGAATGTTGCAATAGAACAGAGGGCAGCAGAAAAGGGGGTGGAATTGGGGCATTCATTCCTAAAAGTATGAATTGGCAAAGGGTCAAACTGCAAAGAGTATTTATGGCTAAAAGGGAAAGTGGCAGGAGAGCAGACACTTCTTGGCTTTGTATACCTGTGGGCAGGAGCAAATGCCAAAGAGGAAAACAAAAAAATGCTGGAATGCATATAAAGTGAGAATAATGAGCTAGGAGGAGGGTGCGAGATTATTATACTAGGAGACATGAACGCGCACATAGAAGACATGGATGAGTACACAAACTCAACAGGCAACATGATGCTGGATATGAGTTATAGGCATGGCTTAGTTGTATGCATCAGTACTGAGAAGTGTGAAGGGCACATAACATGGGAGGTAGGGAGCCTGCAGTCGACGATAGATAACGCACTAATGTCACATAGGATGCATGATAGGCTAAAGGTAATGAACATAGATGAATATGGCTCCAGAAGTCTAGGCAGTGATCACAAACGTATTAAGGTGAGTTTTAGAAGAGAAATGAAAGTAGGTAGGAGGCAAGATGAAAACCAGGTGGGGTATTTTATTTTACTCTGAAAAGCAGCTGGAAATGGCAACCCAACAAATTGAAGTAATTTCAGAGGATACTAAAACAGAATGGACATACGCAAATTTAACAGGGCTATTTGAGCTAGAGCTTGCTAAGGTATGAGCCAGGCCCAAAGGGAGCAGAAGACGTAAGCCGAAGGGCTGGGGGGATGAGGAGGTTAAGGCCATAGAGAAACGTCGGGAAGCATCCAGGGAACTCGGATATTCAAAGCAGAGTGGTGAACTAGAAGCTGATGTAGACAGAAAATGGGATAACTTATTAAACTGTATAAGGGAAGCATCCCTTATACAGGGGGACCCAATGGCTGTCAGAAGTAAACAAAAAGGATAGAAAAGCAGCGAAGAAATTTTGGAAACATCTCAACTATTTGTCATAAGACTAGCCTAGAGCAGAGAGCGATTTTGTGCGCGACGGCGAAGAGTGACGGCTTCGAGCGACGGAATGGGCCGTCGCGCGAACAGATCGCTCGTTCTTGGCGCTCGTTCGCTCGGATCTGGAAATCTACTCGTAGAATTCGTCGCCCGGAAGTGCTATGAGCGACTAGCCAATAGCGTAGTCAAGTACTACTACCGATTGTCTCATGGAACGAGCAAACGACTAGATTTTGATACGTGCAAGGATAATAACGTAGTGCAAGACCTTTAGAAATATTTATGCTGCTATCTTTACACTAAAACACATCAACTTAAATTAATAAAGCACGCGTCGCACCAAAGTTGTCGCTCGTCTCGTCGCTCGCATGTGGTACGACTTGCAGGCGACGAGCGACCGCGACAGCCATCTCCGTCGCTGTCGCGCGCAAGATCGCGTGCATGCGGTTTATACATTATAGTTACAGCTCAAGGTATTCGGCTAGAAGGAGATAGAACGAAACGTAGCATGTGCTCAATCAGGTGAGGGTAGACTAGTTAGTGCAGTACGCTCCACTTGAACAAAGCGAGGGCGAAAGAGCAGAGAAGAGGGTTCCTAGTAGCACGTCGACAGGTCATAATGGCATCCCAATTATGTTAATAAAGACATTGGGCCCAAAATCTAAGAAAGCATTAAGAGAGGCAGTGCGCAAAATGATAATTAACGGTAAAGCCCCCGACGGGTGGAGACTGAGCATGATATATAAGGGAAAGGGGGACAAAGCCGACAAACAACTACCGTCCCATAACAGTGACGTCAGTGGTTTACAGGGCGGTGATGCAGATTATAAAGGACAGACTGCAGGCATGAGTGGAGGGCGAGGAGGTGCTGGGGGAACTACAAAATGGGTTCCGGAAACAAAGAAGGTTAGAAGATAATGTTCTCATTGACGCAGTGTATTGAAATAGCAGAAAAGAAACACGGGCCCCTATGGCTCGCATTTCTGGCTATCAAGGGAGCCTATGACAGTGTAATCCAAAAGAAGAAGTAGTTTATTGATGTGAAAATGTAGAGAGGTCGGCCGGATTATGGAGCATCTGGCCTGCTACTCTACGTAAGGGAAGGGGAAGAGGGGAATCCAAAAGGATTTGTGGGACATACTGGGCACTCTAGATGTGGAATATGGAGTAAGTAATGTTCTTCTTTCTGTGGTTTTACGTACCAAAACCAGTTCTGATTATGAGGCACGCCGTAGTGGAGGGCTCCGGATTAATTTTGACCACCTGGGGTTCTTTAACGTGCACTACAACGCAAGCACACGGGCGTCAATCACACGGGCGTTTTTGCATTTCGCCTCCATAGAAATGCGGCCGCCGCGGCCAGGGCGGCCAGGATTCGATCCCGCGATCTCGTGCTCAGCAGCGCAACGCCTTAGCTGACTGAGCCACCGCAGCGGGTAGTAAGTAATCTTTTAAAGATATCTATAAAAGTAACAAGGTGCTTATAAAATGGGAAAACAATTGGTATCTGAGCCTATAGAGATACAGCAGGGGCTTAGGCAGGGGTGCCCTCTGTCACCTTTGTTGTTCATGCTGTATTTACAAGGATTAGAGAAAAAATTAGAGAGGAGCGGACTTGGCTTCAACCTTTCCTTCTTCAAGCAAGGAGAATGGATTAAACAGTCATTACCAGGACTGATGTACGCGGATGACATTGTATTTGTGGCTGACAGCATTAAGGAAGACTTGCAGGGATTATTGGACATCTGTGGTAAAGAGGGGCCGGATAGCTTAGGTTTGAGGTTTAGTAAAGAAAAATCGGCAGTCATGATTTTTAATGATAATCAGGGCAGCGAGCATAGGTTACAGGAGGTTACCCTGGAGGTATAGCGGATAAGTACAAATATCTTGGAGTGGATATAATCAATGGGAACATACCTAACGGAACATGAAAAATATGTAACGGCTAAAGCTAGCAGAAATGCAGCTGTGATGAAAAATAGGGCACTGGAATTAAGATAGGTACGAAGTGGTGAGAGGGATTTGGAAATTGGTGATGGTCCCTAGTTTGACTTTCGGCAATGCAGTCCTGTGCATGAGATCAGAGGTTCGAGCAAGGTTGGAAGTTGAGCAGCGAGGGGTAGGTAGGCTTGCTTTGGGAGCACAAGGAAATACACCAAATCAGGGGGTACAGATCGAGTGACATGAGATGGATGTCATTCGAGTGCAGGGAAGCTAGCAGCAAGATAGAATTTGAGGAGCGATTGCGAGAAATGGCGGAAAAGTGGTGGGCAAGGAGAGTTTCAGTTATTTGTACACGAGGAATGTTGACACAAAATGGAGGAAGCTGACCAGAAAATTGTCAATCAAACATTTGGACTGCAGGAGGGGTGCAAACCAGGAAACAGCGGTTAAGAAAAAGGTTAAAGAAACAGAGAGGGGTCTATGGAAAACAGGGATGCAGACAAAATCAGCACTGGGAACATACAGAACTTCAAGCAAGAAATTGCCAAAGAAAATGTCGATAATTCTAGGGGAAGCTCTTTGTTGTTTGAAGCCAGGACGGGAGTATTGCGGACTAAGATGTACCGAGTCAAGTACCAAGGTATAGACACGTTGTGCGGTGCGTGTGGAGAGGAAGAGGAAACGGCTGAACACCTCATACTTCTCTGTAAAGGGCTTAACCATACAATGCAAAGCAACGGGGCTGATTTTTTCAAAGCATTGGGGTTTAGGGACAGTGGAGGCAAAATAGACTTTAAGCGGGGTAGAAATAAGCAAACGGAGGTTATCTGATTCGTGGCGAAAATCAAGGCAGGGGTGAAATTTCACCCACCACAAAGTACAAAATATGTTAATAGTCACGGCTACGTGGCGTAAGCCACCGCCCGATTTAAAGGGTTCAGCCTCATCCATCCATCCAGTGTTTCAGCGCCGCCGGCGTGCCGTGCATTTGTTAAGGGCCCCGTGTCGCTGAAAATCTTGCGTCGGCGTCCATGGCGGTGAAAATCATCCCCGTCCGCGTGGCGCACGGTTTTAGTGACCAAAAATTTAATTTCTCACAGTGAAAGCCGTCAGAAAAATGGTAAAGTACGTCCTAACTACAACCTGCAGACATGAGGGTGGGGTGGGGGGTGATGTCAGATTGTAATTTGAATGTACGAGAAAACATAATTCTGTTATGAGGAAGCTCAAACACAAACCCCTTTTCCAGCATTTCTTCCATACCAACAGCGGCGCGCTCGGATAGGTTAGTTGCGAAATTCATATCCACATGGCGCTCGCATCCTCGGCAGGTCGAATTGGGGCTTAGCCTGCCTAATGCGTTTTGGACACGCGTGCGCGTCGGGGCAATAGTAAGCAATTAATGAAATAATAAAGAAGGTGCTAAGGCCTTCACATTTTAATATAAGTCGACTTATATTGACTTTGGAAAAACAATTTCCCAGCAATGCATTTCTGTTTAAAAGTGAAGCCGACTTTAAGGGGATCACTGTAAGCTTGGTCTTTATGAGCTGGCTTTCCCACGTTCTGTGTTGCAGTGAAGAGTACTCAAAAGAAAAATGCAATGCGAACGGGGCCCAAAAAGGCGAAGCTTAGGCGTCCCAGTTTTTTACTTCAGTGTTGCTTGGCCTTAACATGTTTGGAATGTTATTTGAGGTAGTACACTGGTATATAAAAATAGCAGTATTTACAAGGGAACAGGGTAGGCCCTGTACCTGCCATGCATTTTAGGCGATGTTTAAGTACCTTTTTGTCCATAACTGTAGCAGTTACAATAACTCTTGTAATATCAGTGTGATCAGAAGCTTTCCCTCTTTTTACTGTAGCAGATTTATCATAGAATATTGCCATGCACTTTTTGGTAATTTTTTACTGCAGGTATCTAATTATCACACAGTACTAGGCATCAGATGTTGCATTGAACAAATGTACTTCATTATACAACAATTCCGCTTCAGTATATTCCCCAGTCTGTGATCTAACTACTGGCTGAAAATGTTCCTAGCATCTGCGGTTGCTGACATAAATGAACGAATGCATAAAAAAAAAAAAAGATGTTTTGAGATAATTGCGTTTAAAGTGGAAAAGGGCTCTATTACAAAAGTAATATGAAAGAACAGCAACTTAGTGGACCCTTTCGATCGGTACCAGATACTCGTCACCACAATCACTTTTTCTTTTGGGGGTTAGACGTCTTTCCTTCTGAGCCTTTTTCTGTCACCTGCTGTGCACCCCTATCAGCCAAGTACTGTCGACGCAGGTTGTCGCATAGTCCCTGCTCTGTGTAGCACCCTGGTGAAATTCCAAACGAGTTCAGCGCATTGATCTGGGCTATACTGCCATCATTAAAAGTGAGCACAGCATCAAGCGTGGATATTTTCAGTGTTTTGTGTCCTACGAAAACATTGTTTGGAGCATGCTCCCACATGTGCTACTTAAAAAGCTAATATCATTTGGTATTATTGAGACTCTATGGGGTTTTGGGTTTTCCCATGAAGGCATTTAGCAAGTACGAGCTTAGCTATAGCTGCTAATAAATGGGGTTCACAGCCTCAAGAACAACTGCTGGAAGGTGTTCTTTATGAACATATGGTTCATCATTCAACTGGGCTTTGTAGAATTCGCAGGCGTCTTTTGGGCAAAGGCTGTGCGATGTATTGGTATCCGTTGATGCTATGTGAAAATATGTAGCCCAGACAGCCTTTCGCATGTCCTCCGAACTGCCTGTATTTCTTCTAATGGCCAAACCATAGTAGTTATAGAGCTTGTCAATGAAGGCATCGCTCGGACGTCCCCGGCCAGATAGGGATTTCCCGTCAGAAAGCTTGATGCCTTTGCTTTCTTTCCTGCACTCTTGTGTCCATTCTTTTTTTGAACGTGTCCAATGCACTCCAGCTTGTGAACTGTAAGTTCTCCATACGGCTCCGCTGTTTCGGAACATTTTTAGCTGCCCACGGCTACATATTCGGCAGAAGGGTAGGAATGGGGGCGTGGCATGCTGCCGTATAGGTTTCGAAATATGTCATTTTTCGGCAAAAAGAAGTCGCACTGAGACAAACAATTGATTCTTGTTCAGAAAAGGCCGCAGATTTCAAGTTGCGCAAAAAACAAAAAAACGTTTTTTTTTTTTTTTTTTCCAATATTGCCTACCCTGTTTCCTTAAAAATGCCAGTAAAAGCTCACTTCTGCAGTCGTATTGTCGAATTTCAGGTGAAAATGCGATCGCTATAACCGTATGGAAATACATTGCTCCTATGGCCAGGGAAAGAACGTATTATGTAGAATCGCATTAACGAGATAACACTATACGTTTGCTTTACAGTATGCACGTAAACAAATGAGTTTTAGCTTGCCCACATACGTATTGCAGTTTACAAGGCTTGCTATTACTCTTTACGTAAACAGTCAAACGCCTACGAAACAGAAGTGCTCGGGACCTGCGAAATCCTTCACTATACAGCTCACTTTGTTGTAAAGGTCGCGGACTGTACCGTTCACGCTAGAGCAGGCGCTAAGCACATACAACGAAAGGAAACCTTTATTTAATGTGAATTCAATAAATATGTAGTGAAAGAAGTTGCTAAATTCTTTGTGCACACTTTTTCTGACAGAATGCAGCCAACCTTATTTCACACCATGCTCCACGGCAAAATGCAGGAACTACGCAAAGTAAAGCTGCAGATAGTCGAGTGCCCGCTATCGCGTCCCTTGTCATCAAAATTCTTGGTTCTTTTACGGGATCTTCATAACTATTGCCTTGTGTGAGAGATAGAGAGGGGGAAAAAACACCGCCCAAGCACTCCGTACAGATGGTTAACCAGCGAAGCTGAAACGTGCGACCCTGGTGTTTCGCAGTGGGTTGATCCCGACGCTCTATTGAAGCGTTTCTTAATTATTGATTACATGTTTGTGTTTCTAGTGGAAAGCAAGCACCAATGGCGGGCGGATGCTGCTAACCACGACGCCGAGCTAACTCGAGATATCGAACGCATGCGACAACGGCAAGCCGAGAAAGCGGCGTTGCGGGCAGAGCAGCGCCAACGTGGAAATGGCGGGAATGCGTTCGCCGGGGCCAACGCCCGCTTTCAGCGGGAGTTTCTCGAGCGGCACTCTAGCTTCTGTGACGAAACGTCCACGTTGAAATCGCGAAGTGGAACGCAAGCGCCAATTTCGGGCGAATGCTGCTAACGACGCAGAGAACGACGCCACTGACGACGCAGCCAATGGAGACATTTATCGAAACATGGGACGAACGGTTTTTCGTTTCGCCTAGCCATCAGTAGCGCACCCAGGATCTCTGCCAGGGGGGGTTGACAGTTTGCCGTAGTTTGCCAATACCATCTAAACAGCACTAATTGCAATTTCTTCACTGGGAATTGTCAAAAAATGCGCCTTTTGCACAAGTGTGCGAGTGTGCAGACGATTGCGCGTCTTACATTTTAGTTGCAGTACTCAAAGGCGCAAGGAAAGAAAAGGGGTTAAACAATAGGGGGGGGGGGGGGGGGGTTACAACCCCCGAACTCCCCCACCCCCTGTCGGTGCGCCACTGCTAGATACATCTTTCGCTGTAAAACATCTTTAAATAGCATAAGGATGGCTTGATCAGCAGGAGTTGGTTCCCTCTTCACGCGAATCCATCCACCGTATGTCTTGGCTGCGACCGCCCTCTCAACCAACATGATCTGGTCCGAGAGGTGGGAGCTGGACGGCAGCGTCTCCCACTGGTAGAGGAATCAAGTCTGGGTTTTGTTTGCAATATATGACAATGGTGCCGGAGTGTTTCTAGCTGTTCACAGTATTTGCATTGTTCGTCACATTGAGTAGGGAACATGAGATGAAGCCTCCTTGGGTGCGGGAACGTGTTGGTTTGCAACAATCTGAGTGTTGTCTCTTGCGTCTTTTGTGAGCTGTGGATGCGGTGGTGGGAGTGTGACATTCGCGTCTTTTTTACCCTAGCTCTGCCTTTGAAGACGTCAGTTAAGATTACATCGTCCACCTCATCATCTGCGACGTACTCTTAGCCATCATCACCCACTGATCCGCCGAAACAAGTAGCTTACGAGTTGATCAATTGCTGAAGTGGTGCAGTGGGACTACTACTGACATTGACACGCTCTTCAATTGTGTCGCTAGCGCTTCCGTTAGTGCTAGCGCAGAGCGCACCTTGGTGATGTCTGCGAAGGGCAGTCATTGTAAAGCAAGAAATCGGCTGTTGGGGACACCTAAATTTCTTCGTTCTACAGGCAAATTCGTTGTAGTAGTCTTCGTTGTAGAGGTCTTCGTTGTAGAGGCGTTCAGAATACAGTCGAACCCGGATATATCGAATCTGAAGGGGATCACAAAAAAGTTCGGTATATAGGTAATTCGATATATAAAATAATATGCTCAGAGGCAAACGGAGGCTTACCGATTAGTGCGTCCGAGGGCCGCTAAGTGATTGCACGCAACTCGGTGGAAAAAAAAGCAAGCACACTTTATTTATCTGCAAAACGTTGCTGGATCACTTTCAGCTTCATTGCAAAGTCCAAGTTGATTGTTTTCTTTACTCTTGTAGCGGCCATCGCTTGCGGAAAATGAACTCTCGAATAGGCACTCAACCCACACGACGACGCCACGAAAATCGGAAAGAAGGAAGTTGACGTTCAAGTTAGCCCGCGGGGTAGCCGAACAGCTCGACGGGGCTCATCTGACTGCACACATGACCCACATGGCTCAACTGACTGCACATTCTCTTTCTCCACCTCCAGGTGCCAGAAGACCTCAAAGTGGCACCGCATTCGATATATCGAATGTGCTGGTGAACGGACGTTCTGTAAACACATGCCCCAGCCCTATATATTTGCATGGGATATTCAAGGGGATTTTACAGTTGTTCGGCATACACAATAATTCGTTATATGTGAGTTCGATGAGAATTCAGCTGGGGCTTAATCAGCCCTTCGTAATACAGGTCATTTCGCTGTAGAGGCGTTTGGCTGTACCAGCTTATAGTAAACGCGGACGGCAGTAACAGCGCTGGTAGCGACATCCTGTCGAACACATAAAGCGTTGCTGTGTTGCATGGTTATTCACGTCAAAGTAGTATAAAACAAAATGGACTGCACATTATATAATCGATTGTCACTGCCAACGCTTTACACCAGCAGATATCTAGAATACGGTTAGTGATTGCACTAATAGCTTTGAGTCCTCTGTCTAAATTCTGCGTCACAAGATGGCGCCACCAACCATCTCAGGCTCATGCGCACTCGGCTTCAGGTACAGCTTTCAAGGGCGGGGAGAATCGGCGTTAAGCTGCCTTTGTTGGGGATTTGAACATGTGTAGAGGAAGCGGCGATAACGGTAGCTACTTCCAGTTCTGGGGAAACTGGTCCCTGCAGTGATAATGAAGGCCAAGGAACATGCGGGACATGGTGCAGGGACGGTTGGCAGGGATCGCAAAGCATACAGCTAAACGGGTTGGCGAACTTTGAAATGTGCAGATTGCAGTGCATGGTGCCAGACGTTGAAAGGCAGGGGCGTGAAATTGGAAGGGCAGTGCTTGCAGTAATCGGATATTTTGATGCTAGGTAAAACAATGAATTTTAGTTGACATCAACTAGGAAAGGCACCAAGTGGGTCACGGTGGCGCGAAGGGTAAAACTGACATGCAAGGAGCACTTATGGATTATATGCACATGGAAAGGAAAAAAAAAGACGGCTGGGAGTAGCTTACTTATGGACAGGTGGTTATTGCAGAGATCATAACAAAGAATTCATTGACTGTATTAAAATGAGATTATTTGAGCTCATAAAATTGGGCCAAGAGATATTAGTAAGATGAATGAATGTGCTTGTGGAGGATTAGACATTGATTACAGTGATTCCGTGGTGCTGGATCTGTGCGAGGAAGAGTACCTTGCAGTAAACAGGGACAATATAAGTGTCATGGATGGGTTACGTGGCAATGCGGAAATAAAATAGGCAGTCGTGTATCGACTACGCCTGAGTCTCGGAAAAGGTTTACTAATGACTAGACCAAATGACGATAGATGAACAAGGAAAAGATAGTTGGCATATCATCATCATCGGCCTGCAGGCCGAACGCCTGTCCCATGTGATCTCCAATTATCCATGTCTTGTGCTAGCCGATTCCAACTTGCGCCTAAAGATTTCTGAATTTCATCACCACACCTGATTTTCTGCCGTCCTTGACTGCGCTTCCCTTCATTTGGCACACATTCTGTAGCTTTGATGGTACACTGGTTCTCTGCCCTACGCATTGCACGGCCTGTCCAGCTCTATTTTTTTTTTTCTTCTCTTATAATGTCAACTAGAATATCGGCTATACCCGCTTGCTCTCTGATCCACAAGGTTCTTCCACAAGGCTCTTTCTGTCTTTTAACATTACGCCTTTATTCGTTCCATCGCTCTTTGCACGGTGCTTAACTTGTTCCCGAGCTTCTTTAACCTCCAATTTTCTGCCCCATATGTTAATACTGGTAGAATGCCATGATTGTACACTTCTTTTCAACGACAGTGGTAAGTTCCGAGTCAGGATTTGTTAATGCCTGTCGTATGTGCTCCAACCCATTTTTATTCCTCTGAAAATTTCCTTCTCATGACCTCCAGTGAGTAATTGACCTCGATAAACTTACTCCTGCACAGACTCTTGAAGATGACTGGCGATCACGAATTCTTTTACAGCGAAGCTGTATACCTCTCGTTAGTCGGAAAATTTCATGGCGTAAACACAAAACTCCATACCCCATACCAACTGTGCGATAGCTTCGCTGAGCTGGGGGAGGGGAGCTGGGAGAAAGTGAATGCATGCGAAAAAAAAAAAAAAAAAGGATCAATTTGCTCGGCATCTGCTGCATCGTTCTTGATGGGCTTTGTTGCATTTTGAAGAAAACTTTCAAATGGTCAAAGTGTAGAAAGCAGAATCTTTATTAAAGCTGTCAGTCATTTTCGTGAAAATATTGTAAAACTAAAACACAAGGCTAGCATCAAATTTAACTAAGTACTAAACAAAAATGTAACAAATTTTTATACTGCAATAATCTACTGGGATATCTACAGTGCGCAAAATTGATGTATTATATACTGCTCTGAAATACACCCATAATTTCTTAGCAGGAATTTTCCAAAATGTTCTTAAACATTGTAAATATTTATTCTAAGCTGTACATTGATATATAACATTTTCCCGCTCGATATGCTGTAACAGATGCAGTTCACACAACTGCGATATTTGTTTTTAAAGCAGATTTGCACATTTCTAAGCTTTGTTCCGTTTTTTTCTTTAAACGCGCTCTCCTTCGTGGGTTTCTGTAAAGAGTACAGTGTCTGAAATCATAATTCTGCTGTACACAGTTGCTTTAAATCAGCGTTCTCTCTTAAATGCAACAAATTTCGCCGTCATTACCTGACGCGAACTGACGCCGTTTCGTCAGTGACCGACCACGGTGCCGGTTTTTATTGGTTAGATATCAAGGCACATTCGGCAAAATAGTCGGCACCGCGTCAGGTCGAAGAATTAGTTTCATTCTTGGCATTCGAACTTCTGTTCCGTTATGTGCCCGTAGTCTCTCACGATGAAATGAGGTTCAAAGTGAAGCTCGTACACAGTGCAATCAGTGCCGACGAGCTGCATCCATTTCTCTCCCACACAAGTCGTCGCTCTTCATCTCTAGGAGCTTTAAAAAGCGATACCTTGCGCCCTTGGTCCGCGCGAGTGTACCCAGTCTTGCACCCAGGTGCATAACAGCGATTTAAACGCTGCTCCCCCCCCCCCCCCCCCCTTTTTTTTTTTTTTTTTTTTTTTTTTTTTTTTTTTTAGTCACAAATGTGCGGCAGAGCTCGCACGCGCGCACGCACACCATAGAATAAAGAACCAACTTTAAGAACCAACCCATCACAGGCCGAAGCGCGCCAACTTGCTTCAAGTACAGTCATAGAATAAAGAACCCAACTTTAGGTACAGTAGCCCTGTACTTCAATCAATCAACCGCGGCGCGTTCCAGCACAAGCGCGCAAGTGAAGCTACTGAAATTTGGTCGAATACTTTAGTTTCTATTTTTTCTGCTAGGGGCGCTCAACGCGGCTCGATTTTCAACGCGGCTTTTCAAAGCATTGGGGTTTAGGGACAGTGAAGGAAAAAATAGACTTTAAGCGGGTAGAAATAACCAAACAGAGGTTATCTGACTGGTGGATAAAATCAAGGCAGGGGCGAAATTTCACCCACCACAAAGAACAAAATATGTTAATAGTCATGGCTAGGTGGCGTATGCCACCGCCCGGTTTAAAGGGTTCAGCCTCATCCATCCATCCATCCATCCATATTTGATCTATAAATGTACATATAATTACCGACAAGCATAGTTACGCTGTAATGTTTTACAAAATAAGCCGTCTATTGTTTTTTATTAGACTTCTGTTATTAAAGTCCGTGCTTTGTTACTTGAATAAAGGTTTTGAGGCATCACTGAGGTGTGATCAGCAGCAGCCCACTGGTATCGATTGAAGTCCGTGCCGTTTCGCGATTCAAATTGTATGGCGGTTATATTTGCGAACGGGGTGGTAGTTCCCTTTGGGCAGCATCACGCAGGTTCGTTTTAATTAGATCTGAATAATATCTCAGCCAGTTTATGCGTCCAACATTCGATAGCTGCCACCAAGCGAACGCGTTTAAAGACGGCGAAGTTTATCAGCTGCGGTGTTTCACTGGCACAACTGCTGCAAGCACGGCTTCCGCCGTTAGTGATCTGCTCCGTCATGACTTGTTGCTTGAAAAAAAAGTGCTGGCTAGCACGAAAATTCATCGCTGGAACCGAGCACAGTCTGCTTGAAGACTACCCACGAAAGGGGATTAACCTTGCAGCCCTCGGCGTGTGCGCCGGTGAGTAAAATAGCAGTGCTTCGCATTTTCAACTTTTAATTTCTTTGCGTGCGAGCCGGATAAAACAGATTCCTGTCGTCATTTGTTAAAAGTAGAAAATAGTAAGAATTATAAAGTTATTGCCCTTCCAAAGCAATTCAAACGAGGCTCTTGCTATTTTGCCAAGTTGCTAAAATTGCTAACATGAGTACAGCATAAGTAATAAAGTTTTGGCTGGTTCTGATAATAAATAAATGATAATAATTGAAACACCGCGATAAATTCACTCCACATTAGTGACAGATGTACTTCCGGTGATACAGTTAGATTAACTGCATTTGAGACATACTAAAATGACTGCGCTTATTACTAGTATCTGGCAGAAAGAATTGTCATCTGATCGAGGCTTGAATAACCACAGCCCACACAAGGACACCACTGAAAGAAATGCACATTCAAAACAGTGTTGTGTATGTGTGCTTTTCTGTCATGGAGCATTTTGTACATTGTTCTTTGTCATACATCACAGACTCATAGACTCACTTCCACTAGTAATTGAGGATATTTTTTCTTTCAACTCCAGCCTCCAAGACGCTGCTCATATTTGGACTCATCCCTTTGGACTCTATTGTCTCTGGATGTACAAGTCAACCGTGAACGTGTCCCCATTGGAAGTAACATCAAGGGCCAGAATCCTCACATGGTATGTTTCTGAACACTTCAACTAGAACCGTGATTTGTTCATTTGTGGGACTAACTTTTGTTTCACCATTTTTTGCTTGCATGTGTGTCATGGCGTTGCCATTTCTCTTTTCAGGAAGACAGACAAAAGAGAGATTATTGGTCTGCAAGCTGCCCACAATAAGCCACAAGAAGCTCAACTGTCACCACAATGACAGCAGGTCCTCTTGAACTACGTGCCTCACCATGAAATGTTTGGAAGTTTACCGGATAGAGAGGTGTGAGCCCTATTAAGAAAGCAGCAGTCTAGAGTTCTGTATCATACCGAGCGGGAATAAGAAATGTGACATACAAGCTTAGTTGCTTTTAAGGGCGCTTTATGACAATCGGAGAAGTAACATGTTGAGTCCCAACTTGTTTCTTTTCCAGTCATTATAGCCATTACGACCAGAACAGAAACAATGTAGCAAGCTCCTACTTGCTAATGCACAAACTGTCATCTGCTCTTTGCTGCAGTTTGATGGGCATTAGTACCACGAAGTATCACATGCTCCCTCACAACGATAATTTGTTACCTGAAAATGCAAAGAATCTGAAAACGATCAAAAGCGCTCAATGCAATTTTAAGGAAATGATACTTCATGTTGACTGAAACTGTGGCAGTCGCTCTTCATTTCATTATTTTTTGTTTAAAGTACACTCAGAGGGGAGTGGTTACAAAGTAGTAGAATAAAACAAACAAGGGCAGTGAGTTCTTGTAACAGAATAATTCTCCTGATTATACAATATTAGCTAATGTTCTGCAAAAAAGTTTGTTATCTGTGATGGCTACGATACTTGTTGGTTCCATTTCTGAGTTGTACGGGGCATGAAAGATTGAAAGAAAGACTTCGTGTTACATGAATCAATTCCTAGTTTACTGCGATGATTGACGCAGTTTGAAATGTACTGACGCCGCAGTATGGAAGTAGTCATAATGTGTGGTGTAATAGAAAATTCTATGAAATAGCAAAAGACGGGCGACTTTGCGGCGATTAGCTAGTGGAATAAGTGCTACGTTAGTTTACACTGAAGTTATACTCGCGGTACGGTTATAATTGGAAATAATGAAATGAGTAGAGTTATTTTGTACTAGTTCAAGTGGAAGTAATAAGATTAACGCGACTGGGATCCCGTATTGCAGGTGCATATTCAAGTTTCGAGTGAATTAGTCCTGTAAAGTTGCACTTCTAAAGTAGACGGTGCTTTGGAAAAGTTGCGCCGTAAGTACCCGAGCATGTGATTAGCATTGCTCAGGACGTATTCTATATTAATGGTCCAATTTAAGTTATTTGTAATGTGTACACTGAGATACTTATATGACATGACAAAATCTAAGGGAACGTTGGTAAGATGGCAAGTGCTGTGCTAGGATTAGAATAAGATCTGGAAATGTGCATTATTTTACAATTGTTTACTACAAGAAGCTCATATACAGTTTGCATGGACTCAATAACTAGGCTACCCCTGCACCATAAGAGATATCTGGAAAAGGCAAGCTCACACAACCGGCCAGCCACTTCACAAACTTGAGAAATCACTAAAAACAATTTTTCTTTCTCTTCAAACAGCAGATGACAAACCTGAGCACAGTGTGCTTCCAAAAAGATTTTGAAATGTACTCGCAGATTAAGTTCAGCTTAACATTCAGCTAATCAACAGTGAACGAGCAAGGGAAACCTCAGTGTGGGAACCTGTCTTCGTTTCGGACCTCACAAATATGTTTGCTTGGTGAAACGTTGGCTCCAAGCTGAGGCTTCCCTTGCTCACCTGTTACTCAACTGAAGTGTTCATCTCCTTGCAACCTCTTTGCCTTGTTTGAATACATATACCGAGATTATTTGTCACCATGAAACCGCAAATCACATTTTCCAAGGAACTGTGAGCATTAATTCGGCTTGCTTATATGTTGATTTAGTGTCCTTGTTTATTCACACAATATTTGTAGTTCTTGTAAGCACTGCTTTCGCCATAGCGTTCCTTGGTTTCCATACGAGTACTCCACTTGTGTCAAAGCCTTTACTGCCGCACCTGAATACCAAATGTGCAGCAGAAAAATATCAAGCGCAGAAAATATGTGATGTAGATGGTGATGTACAATAGATGGTTATCTGTGTTTCTGTATGTTGTAAACTCAGTGACGGACAACATTAAGTCCACCTGACCTGTACGAAAATTGTGAGCATGTACTGCTTCATTCACCACTGACAATAAACAATGTAAGCTTACTTGTTTCAAGTGTTTTATTGCCAGTTGAGGCCTCTCGGTCACCTGGCGACATAATAAAGACATCTGTAGTGATGTTAGAGTACAGTACACACGAATACCGCCCTGAAAGCGGTAACAAAACGCCCAAAACCAGCGAGCAAGCACCGCAACGAGCCCTACGAACCGCTACGGTAGCGGCCATATTGCTCATTACGTAATGATGATGATATCAGGATGGATGGATGGATGGATGAGGCTGAACCCTTTAAATCGGGCGGTGGCATACGCCACCTAGCCATGGCTATTAACATAATTTGTACTTTGTGGTGGGTGAAATTTCACCCCTGCCTTAATTTTATCCACCAATCAGATAACCTCTGTTTGGTTATTTCTACCCGCTTAAAGTCTATTTTGCCTTCACTGTCCCTAAACCCAAATGCTTTGAAAAAATCAGCCCCGTTGCCCTGCACTGTAGGGTTAAGCCCCTTACAGAAAAGTATGAGGTGTTCAGCCGTTTCCTCTTCTTCTCCACACGCACAGCACAACGTGTCTATACCTTGGTACTTGACTCGGTACATCTTAGTCCGCAATACTCCCGTCCTGGCTTCAAACAACAAAGAGCTTCCGCTAGAATTATCGTAGATATTTTCTTTGGCAATTTCTTGCTTGAAAGTTCGGTATGTGCCCAGTGCTGATTTCGTCTGCATCCCTGCATCCCAGGATGGATGGATGGATGGATGGATGAGGCTGAACCCTTTAAATCGGGCGGTGACATACGCCACCTAGCCATGACTATTAAGATAATTTGTACTTTGTGGTGGGTGAAATTTCACCCCTGCCTTAATTTTATCCACCAATCAGATAACCTCTGTTTGGTTATTTCTACCCGCTTAAAGTCTATTTTGCCTTCACTGTCCCTAAACCCCAATGCTTTGAAAAAATCAGCCCCGTTGCCTTGCACTGTAGGGTTAAGCCCCTTACAGAAAAGTATGAGGTGTTCAGCCGTTTCCTCTTCTTCTCCACACGCACAGCACAACGTGTCTATACCTTGGTACTTGACTCGGTACATCTTAGTCCGCAATACTCCCGTCCTGGCTTCAAACAACAAAGAGCTTCCCCTAGAATTATCGTAGATATTTTCTTTGGCAATTTCTTGCTTGAAAGTTCGGTATGTGCCCAGTGCTGATTTCGTCTCCATCCCTGTTTTCCACAGACCCCTCTCTGTTTCCTTAACCTTTTTCTTAACCGCTGTTTCCTGGTTTGCACCCCTCCTGCAGTCCAAATATTTGATTGACAGTTTTCTGGTCAGCTTCCTCCATTTTGTATCAACATTCCTCATGTACAAATAACTGAAAACTCTCCTTGCCCACCGCTTTTCTGCCATCTCTCTCAATCGCTCCTCAAATTCTATCTTGCTGCTGGCTTCCCTGTCCTCGAATGACGTCCATCCCATGTCACCCTGTACCCCCTGATTTGGTGTATTTCCGTGTGCTCCCAGAGCCAGTCTACCTACCCCTCGCTGCTTAACTTCCAACCTTGCTCGAACCTCTGATCTCATGATTTGATCATGAGATCAGAGGTTCGATTTGATCGAGGTTCCAGTTTTGATTTTGCCAGCGCCATCTCTCGGTCGCATACTTTAGTTCACAACGCCACCGCTACGCTTATTTTCGTTGCACTGTGGAAGGTACAGTTTCCCTTCTCTAATTTTGTATGGGTGTTCTGTGGCTGAACCCTTTAAATCGGGCAGTGGCATACCATAGAATAAAGAACGCTGGTATGCAGCGCCGGCTTCGGTCGCGCCACTCAGTAGTTCTAGTACACTTGTAGTGCACGTTAAAGAACCCCAGGTGGTCAAAATTAACCCGGAGCCCTCCACTACGGCGTGCCTCATAATCAGAACTGGTTTTGGCACGTAAAACCCCAGAAAGAAGTCGTTATAGTACACTCTAGTAGTGGTATGTTACTTTATGGTAGTGGCCGGTAGTGGCGCATATCCACTCTGGAAGATTGGCCAAGAACCGGGAAGAATAAGAAAGGAGAATAATAAAATACTGCAAACATAAATTTGGGAATAGGTAAGTATATGAGAATTGATAGGTACATTATAAAACATGATTTTAATAGATTCTACTTGCGCATAGCCACAGATGAGGATCAAGCAAGCAAGCGTTCCCGATCCAACACGAGCCAATCCGTTGACCGTAGCTGCCGTGTGTACCAGTACCTAAGTTTGTATGGGTGTTCTGTGCCAGTACCAGGCCCCGGAAACTCTCGAGTTCACCAAATGGCCACAGAGGGCGAAAAATCAACCGCGGCGCGTTCCAGCATAAGCGCGCAAGTGGAGCTACTGTAATTTGGTCGAATACTTTAGTTTGTATTTTTTCTGCTAGGGGCGCTCAACACGACTCAATATTTGAGCTATTAAAGCACATATAATAACCGACAGACACAGTTACAGTGTCATTTTCTTACAAAATAAGCAGTCTATTGTTTTTACTGGACTTCTGTTATTAAAGTCCGTGCTTTGTTACTTGAATAAAGGTTTTGAGGCCTCACTGACATGTGATCAGCGGCAGCCCACTGGTATCGATTGCAGTCCGTGCTGTTTATCGATTCAAATTGTACGGCGGTTATATTTGCGAACGGGGTGGTCGTTTCCTTTGAGCAGCATCACGCAGGTTCATTTTAATTAGATATCAATAATACCTCAGCCAGTTTATGCGTCCAACATTCGATAGCTGCCACCAAGCGAACGTGTTTAAAGACGGTGAACTTATCAGCTGCGGCGTTTCACTGGCGGCTACGTGCACGGCTTCCGCCGTTTGTGATCTGCCGCGTCTGGCCGCGTTGCGTGTGGTTGCTCGAAAAAACGTGCTGGCCAGCACGAAAATTCATCGCTGGAACCGAGCACAGTCTGCTTGAAGACTACCCACGAAAGCGGATTAACCTTGCAGCCCCTGGGCTTGTGCGCCGGTGAGTAAAAAAGCAGTGTTTCGCATTTTCAACTTTCAATTTCTTTGCGTGCGAGGCGGACAAAGCAGATTCCTGTCGACATTTCTTAGAAGTAGAAAATAGTAATAATTATAAAGTTATTGCCCTTCCAAAGCAATTGAAACGAGGCTCTTGCTACTTTGCCAAGTTGCTAAAATTGCTAACATGAGTACAGCATAAATAATAAAGTTTTGGCTGTTTCTGCATAAATGATACACCGCGATAAATTCACTGCACATTAGTGACAAGTGTAGTTCCGGTGATACAGTTAGATTAACTGCATTTGAGACATAATAAGATGACTGCGTTTATTACTAGTATCTGGCAGAAATTGTAATTTAATCGAGACTTGACTAAGCACAGCCCACACAAGGACACCACTGAAAGAAATGCACACTCAAAACAGTGTTGTGTGTGTGTGTTTGTGCGTTTGTCTGTCATGGAGCGTTTCCTGCACTGTTCTCTGTCATACATGAATCACAAACTCATGCACACTTCCACCATAGTAATTTAGGCTCTTTTTTCTTTCGACTCCAGCCTCCAAGACGCTGCTCATATTTGGACTCATCCCTTTGGACTCCATTGTCTCTGGACATAGAAGTCAACCGTGAACGTGTCTCCACTGGAAGTAACATCAAGGGCCAGAATCCTCACAGGGTATGTTTCTGAACACTTCAACTAGAACCGTGATTTTTCTTCATTTATGGGACTAACTTTTGTTTCACCATTTTTTGCTTGCATGTGTGTCATGGCTTTGTCATTTCTCTTTTCAGGAAGACGGACAAAAGAGAGATTATTGGTCTGCAAGCTGCCCACGCTAAGCCACAAGATGCTCAACTGTCACCACAATGACAACAGGTCCTCTTGAACTACGTGCCTCACTATGAAATGTTTGGAAGTTTACCAGATAGAGAGGTGTGAGCCCTATTATGAAAACAGCAGTCTACAGTTTTGTATCATACTGAGCGGGAATGAGAAATTTGACATACAAGCTTAGTTGCTTTTAAGGGCGCTTTATGACAATCGGAGAAGTAACATGTTGAGTCCCAACTTGTTTCTTTTGCAGTCATTATAGCCATGACGACCAGAACAGAAACAATGTAGCAAGCTCCTACTTGCTAATGCACAAACTCTGTCATCTGCTCTTTGCAAATCAATTTGACGGGCATTAGTACCACGAAGTATCACATGCTCCCTCACAACGATAATTTGTTACATGAAAATGCAAAGAATTTTAAAATGATCAAAAGCGCTTAATGCAATTTTAAGGAAATGACACTTCATGTTGACTGAAACTCATTTTATTTTTTGCTTAAAGTACCCTCAGGGCCAGGGGCTTTAAAGAGGGGAGTGGTTACAAAGTAGTAGAGTAAAACAAACAAGTGCATTGAGTTCTTGTAACATAATGATTCTCCTGATTATACAATGTTAGCTAATGTTTTGCAAAAAAGTTTGTTATCTGTGATGGCTACGATACTTGGTGGTTCTATTTCTGAGATGTACGGGGCATGAAAGAAAGACTTCGTGTTACATGAATCAATTCCTACTTTACTGCGATGATCGACGCAGTTTGAAATGCACTGAGGCCGCAGAATGAAGTCGTCATGAAGTGTGGTGTGATAGAAAATTTTATGAAATAGCAAACGATGGCCGACTTTACGGTGATTAGCTAGTGGAATGAGTGCTAGGCCAGTTTACATTGAAGTTATACTCGCAGTACGGTTATAATTAGAAATAATGAAACGAGTATAGTTATTTTGTACTCGTTCAAGTGAAGTAATAAGATTAACGCGACTGGGATCTCGTATTGCAGATGCATATTCAAGTTTCCAGCGAATTAGTCTTGTAAAGCTGTCGTTCTAAAGTAGATGGTGCTTTGGAAAAGTTACGCCTCAAGTACCCGAGCATGTGATTAGCACTGCTAATGACGTACTCTATATTATTGGTCCAATTTAAGTTATTTATATGACATGACAAAATCTAAGGGAAAGTTAGCATGGCAAGTGCTAGGATTAGAATTAGATCTGGAAATGCGCATGATTTTACATTTGCTTACAAGAGGCTCATATACAGTTTGCATGAAATCAATAACTAGGCTAGTACTGCACCATAAGAGATAGCTAGAAAAGGCAAGCTCACACAACCGGCCAGCCTATTTCACACTTCACAAACTTGAGAAATCACTAAAAGCAAATTTTCTTTCTCTTCAAACAGCAGATGACAAAACCTGCGCACGGTGTGCTCCCAAAAATATTTTGAAATGTACTCGTAGAATAAGTTCAGCTTAACATTCAGCTAATCAACAGTGAACAGGCAAGGGAAACCTCAGCGTGGTAACTGTTCTTCGTCTCGGCCCTCACAAATATGTTTGCTTGGTGAAACGCTGGCTCCAAGCTGAGGCTTCTCTTGGTCACCTGTTACTCAACTGAAGTGTTCATCTCCTTGCAACCTCTTTGCTGTGTTTGAATACATATACCGAGATTATTTTTCACCATGAAACCACAAATTACATTTTCCAAGGATCTGTGAGCATTAATTGGGCTTGCTTATATGTTGATTTAGTGCCCTTGTTTATTCACACAATATTTCCAGAAGTCCTTGTAAGCACTGCTGTCTCCATAACGTTCCTTGGTTTCCTTACAAGTACTCTACTTGTGTCAAAGCCTTTGCTGCCGCACCTGAGCACTAAATGTGCAGCAGAAAAATATCAAGAGCAGGAAATGTGATGTAAAATTTAGCATAACGCCCCCCTCCTACACTTCGTGCCTCTCGCCAATGTGTTATGAGAGCTATGAGACATTGCAGCTCGAGCTTATCTTGCTGACAGTACATTTTTGCCGAGAAATTTTTCGTGTTCCTTTCTTTAATCTAGCTGAAATCGTCGAACGCAGAGAATCTGTGTTTCTGTATGTTGTAAACTCAGTGACGGACAACATTAAGTCCACCTGAGCTGTACGAAAATTGTGATCATGTACTGCCTCATTCACCATTGACAATAAACAATGTGAGCTTACTTGTTTGAAGTGTTTTATTGCCAGTTGAGGCCTTTCGGTCACCTGGCGACATAATGAAGATATCTGTAGTCATGTTAGAGTACAGTACACACGAATACCTCCCCGAAAGCGGTAACAAAACGCCCCAAACCAGCGAGCGAGCAGCGCGACCAGCCCTACGAACCGCTACCGTAGCGGCCATATTGCTCACTACCTAATGATGATGATATTAGTTTCGATTCTGCCAGCGCCATCTCTCGGTCGCATACTTTAGTTCACAACGCCACCGCTACGCTTATTTTCGTTGCACTGTGGAAGGTACAGTTTCCCTTCTCTAAGTTTGTATGGGTGTTCTGTGCCAGTACTACCAGTGCAATGCATGTTCTTGCTTGTTCTGCGTAGTCGGTTCCCAGCGGGTTATTTCTTATTTTATGGCAAAACAACGCACATTGGGCGTTTGATTGGTTGCATTGAATTTTGGGGTGAAACGCTTAAAGAGCTATTATGGCGCAGGGAATTGCAGAGCTTTGTAAGGTTCTCGACACGCTAACATCTACGGCACCAACACATGTTAAAAACGATTGCATGGCGAAACTAAAGTGGTTTTGTCGGTGAGTGAGCTATGTTTTGCTTGTGTATAAATTACTACACCTGTTGCGTTGTGTTTGGTTTGAAAGGCGCCCGCACTGCTACACAATTTTTCCGTTATGTCTCTTGTGCAGTGTCCTTTTTGGGCTCTCACGAAGCCAGTGCTAGGAAAGTTGCGTCAGTTTAGTGATTTTGTTTCAGTTCTTCTGACCGTATGTTGAGGGAAGCCTGTACCCTGATAAAGGAGAAGCTGGAGGAGGACGACGCTGATGTTCGTTTAAACACGCTTGCTGTCATCCATGAACTGTTCACAAGGTCGCACTTGTTTCGGACGTTGATCTTGGAAGATTTTCAGAGAATTCTCGAACTGCTCGTCGAAACAAACCCAGACCTACCGCTTCCCGGAACTCCGGTACGTATGCTCTTGATTTCTGTCGTCTGGCTTTTCGTTGATATTTTGTAAACAATGTCTGCCTTGCAGGCAGCGTCCAAGAAATTAAAGGAAAAATCCTGGGAAACGATCGAAAAGTGGAACGAGAAATTCGGAGCTAGCTACAAAATTCTTTCCCTTGCCGTGGAATACTTGAAGACCCGTAAACAGGTGAGGAACACAACCTTTTGTAGTACATGATATAATTTCAAGTCGGGCTGTAGAAGTATATTATTACTTAAATCGTGCATTTAAGGAATGTCACTAAAGCAGAATAAACATACTCGATCCAACTAAGCTCTATTTAGAGATGGTACAAAAGATTATACAGTTCCGTGGGTAATCACATTTTTCCCTATCCAAAAGTTGATATGGCTTGTACAGAGAACTCGCTTCAATTTCCCCAATTACGATGAGCCTGCTAAAACTAAAAGTCGAGAAGTTAATGAATTTTTGTTAATTAACAAATAATTACCATTACCCTATGTCACCCGTCACCCCCTGGTTGCCACCACTGACGGCATGTCTCCGAAGGAACTGTCCTTTTATTTCAAAATGGCTGTTTTAAATATTATTTAAAAATAAGTCTTCGTAGACACACCCTGTGGGCACCCAGGTGGCTTGTTGGCTTATGATTTGACATAAAAATCGGGCCCCTCAGTTTCCTTCCTTCTCGTTCATTAGATAGCGAGGATCTCTAATCTGGCAGCTTTGATGCCTTCAGTGACCAGTTGCCTTCACCCCCAAAAATTTCACATGGCACCTGCGGTAGATAGGATGTTCCACGTCCTCTGTCATGGCCGTGAGTGGTGGCTCTGGCTAACACTCCCAGCGTTAGTTCTAGTAGACAGATTTAAGTACCCCACAAAGTGGATTGGAAAACAGTGCCGTGATAGCTCAATTGGTAAGAACATTGCACGCGTTATGCGAAGATGTGGGTTCGTATCCCACAGGCGACCAGTTGCTTTTTCATCCACTTTCATTTCCACTTATCATTTCTTTAATTCAGTTAAGAACTACAAATAATTTCCCCTATGCTGTCCTTCGTGTCATTGTTTGGTAGCTTCTTATGATTTGGCTAATAATCATCGGCCCCCTCGGTTTCCTTTCTTCTCATTCATACATATATATCATAACATAAGAAGCCAACAAACAATAACACCAAGGACAACATAGGGGAAATTGTGCTTACTAAGTGAAATAAAGAAATGATAAATTAATGGAAATGAAAGTAGATGAAAAAACAACTTGCCGCAGGTGGGGAACGATCCCATGTCTTCGTATTACGCGTGCGATGCTCTTACCTTTCTTCTCATTCATTACATAACGAGGGTCTCGAATCCGGCAACATTGATACCTTCAGGTAGCATGTGTGGATTTATTGACCAGTTGCCTTTACCCAAAAAGATCACGTACTCGTGACGCCTGCGGCAGAAAGGATGTTCCACATCCGCCGCCAAGGTTTATGAGTGGTAGCGCTGGCTAACACTCCCAAGGTTATTTGTAGTAGTAAAACACAAATACCCCAGTAAGTGGATGGAAAAGCGGCGCCGCGGTAGCTCAATGGTAAAAGAATTGCACGCGTAATGCGAAGATGTGGGTTCGTTCACCACCTGCGGCAAGTTGTTCTTTCATCCACTTTCATTTCCATTAATTTATCATTTCTTTAATTCACTTCGTAAGTACAAGCAATTTTCCCTCTGTTGTGTCCCTGGTATCGTTGTTTGTTGGCTTCTTCTGATATGATTAATCAAAATCGGGCCCCTCGGTTCCCGTACTTCTCGTTCTCACACACACACACACACGCACACGCACACACACACACACAGAGAGAGAGAGAGAGAGAGACAGACAGACAGACACAGACAGACAGACAGACATGCACTTTTGTCAGGCGAAATGCATAGGAAATGAACACTTATGAAATTGAACACATAGGAAATGCATTTTCTGTGTGTGTGTTAGGCAGTAAGCTTGACATCTCATGTGCACATTTCAGCTTTTATATTGTAGAATGAAGCTTCTAATGAGGCATGCTACTATAGCTCAGTGGCTATGGTATCTTGTTTCTGAGCTTGATATTAGTTAAACTTAATCCATAATGGCCATATTCTTATGGAGGCAGAATGCAAAGCACTTGCGAATGTGCACTCAAGTATACATTCAAGAACCCCAAGAGCTCTGAAATGAATCAGGAGTACTTCATTGCAGCGTCCCTCGTGGCCCAAAGTGCAGCTTTGAAACATAAGGCCACATAAATTATTAATGCTGTTGCCCTGGTCTGGATTTTACATCGTCACCCCTAGGCATTTAAACTGACATCTGCTCCGAAGGTGCTGGCGCCAATTGAATGCATTAACAAGTAAGCATAAAACTTCCATCCTTTATATGCGAGTAATTGTTGATATTATGTAATGCAGTTTTGTACAGTTCACTTAAATTCTGCAGACATTTGTTTAAGCTGGTCGTCCATGTGAGCTATGAGGGGAATAAAACGATGGGCACGCGAGACAGGTAAATTGTCCTGCAGTCCCCTTTGTCAAACCGATGGCTTTGTAGTCGGGGATTTATTGTAATGGTGCTTCAATGTGTGCGCGTGGGACTAAAACGGCTCTACTTTGTTAATTTATGCAAGCTGTGTTCCTTTAAGGTTGCAAATTAGTGCAGTTATCAGAATAAAAATTTTTCTAAATGAGCGACAGTTCACTTCACAAAAAAACATGTGCAGAGAATTTCATTTTGATCTTAGTAAGGTGTCGCTAAAACTGTGTTTTCTATTTGTGTGGTGCTTCTATGGCTGAATTTGTTTGTGCATATAGTAATCAGGCAAGGGAACAAGAATTCAGGATTGCCAGTCAGCTTCTAGAGTCTGCAAAGGAGTATGTTTATCTAGGTTAATTACTCACAGGGGACCCTGATCATGAGAAAGAAATTTACAAAAGAATAAAATTAAGTTGCAGTGCATACGGCAGGCCTTGCCAAATCCTGACTGGGAGCTTATCACTGTCGTTGAAAAGTGTACAATCATGGCATTCTACCGGTGCTAACATATGGGGGAGAAACTTGGAGGTTAACAAAGCTCAAGAACAAGTACCGCAAAAAGAGCGATGGAACGAAAAATGTTAGGCCTAACGTTAAGAGAGCGATGTGAATTGGAGAACAAACGGGGATAGCCGATATTTTAGTTGACATTAAGCGGAAGAAATGGAGCTGGGCAGGTCATGCAATGCGTAGGATGGATAACCCGTGGACCATTAGAGTTACAGAATAGATACCAAGAGAAGGGAAGCGCAGTCGAGGACGGCAGAAAACTAGGTGGGGTGATGAAGTTAGGAAATGCGCAGGCGCAACTTGGAATCAGCTAGCACAAGACATTAGAGATCGCAGGGAGAGGCCTTCGTCCTGCAGTGGACATATAGTCTGATGATGATGATGGTAGTGATCAGCAAGCATAAAATTACCTTGTTACTGCTACGATAGTATTTTTCTGTTGCAGAAGATACAGCAAGCAGAAGAGCAGCCTACCTGGGCTCGAAGGCTTCTTGCTGAGATTTCTGAGCGGACACCAGATGTGCAACTCAGTGTTACGCAAATGGAAAACTGCTTTCGTCTGTTGGTGCCCAGTGAGACAGAAGAGAAAGGCAAGGAACCTGCACCAGCCATAGATCCATTGCCAGGAACATCATTAGCCGAGCGTCTAAGAGACCATGCAGTGCCTCTGACTTTCAATCTGGAAATAGAATTGTCACGGAAAGTAAATGTGCGGAAGACAGCAGACAATGAAGAAGTCCTGGACACTCTGCGACGACTCCACAAAGAGCTAATGGAGGCATTCTTTCCAATGGTTAAAAAGTGGCTTAAAGGACTGGCCAAGATTAACCATCCAATAGAAGTACTGAGGAACACAATTGACCTTAAACACCGCATTGAAATTGTGCACGAGAAGTTTGGAGAGTTGAATGTGGGATCTGAGGACTCCTCTGACAGTGAACTTGAAGAGGTGCCAGAAAAGGAAGGCTTTGAACCTGTGGTTCCTGCTGGCAGGCGGGCTGAGTACGGTGAG
The DNA here is from genome assembly GCF_013339745.2 of Dermacentor silvarum. Classification (NCBI taxonomy): domain Eukaryota; kingdom Metazoa; phylum Arthropoda; class Arachnida; order Ixodida; family Ixodidae; genus Dermacentor; species Dermacentor silvarum. The sequence goes on along the minus strand of NC_051154.1, from coordinate 39,888,379 downwards.
TCTAATTTACAGTTTCACATCCATCACTGATGCCTTCGACCCTCTTACAGGCCTCACACCTGTAGAGGAAAAGCCAAAAGTGAATGCACCAGGTAAAGCTTCTCGACACAAGAAACCTGATGAAGTGTCTGACCCAACTTCTCGAGAGGCGCAGCTGCTCAGGCTTAACAGGATGCTCAGCAGTGAAAGCAACAGTGATGAGTATGTCATGTGGCACTTGTTATGTGTTCTCTATCTTACACACCCCCTTTTGTCTCCTTTCCAGTGACAAGCCAACTAGTAAGATTGTACCCAGCACTAAGTAAGTTTTTTTTTTTTTTTTTCTTAGAAGTGTTTGAGCTGAACAGAATTTGTTTCTTGCAGAGACCTTGAAGAGGCTGGTCCAAGCAGATCCAATAGTGCGCCAGTGCGGAACATTGACCTAGACTTGATTTACTGGGAACAAGACAAGATTGAAAAAGAAGCAGGCAGTGGCTTCAGTGATCTGAACTGTGTTTGGAAAGGGACCTCCAAGGATGATGATAATGTGAAAGCACAGGTATGGTAATGTTTAACTTCTAAAAAAAAAAAAAATAAGATTGGAACGTGAACAATTGTTTTCATTTCATTTTCCTCTGGACTATTTTTGTAGGCGTTGCCATTTCGGGAGAGGCACATTGAATTCAGTGGGACATTTGAGCCAGTAAAGTGGGCCTGCCGTGCACCGCTTCCTAGTGGCAAATTGTGTCCTCGACGTGATCGGCTGAAGGTGAGTGGACACTCTTCATTGCACTGATTCCTTGCCACTGAATATGCAGTCCAGTGTGTTACTATTGGCATATGATGCTCAGGAAGGTGGCTTATTTATTTATTTAGTCATTTATTGTGCACATTGGTTATTTTGGCTTTGGTGTGGACTATACGTGTGCCAGCTTAGAATCATTGATTTCTTTTTTTTTTTTAATCTGCCATATTTTGTTGCTGTAGCTGAATGGAACACAATGAAAGTAATGTCTGTGAATAACTGTTCAGTTAGTATGAGTCCCATTTTCTGGAATCGTAGTTTATAGCACTGCTGTATTTATGCAGTAACAAAATAGTCTGGAACCTGCAGCATTTCCTGTATCTCCCAGTCTTATGTTTCTCACTTCACCTGTCACATTTTCCTGTGTCATTTCACTACGTCATTGCATTACCTTTAATCATGCTTCCTGAATACGGTGCTGATTTCTGCCAGTAGATTCATTCACTACCTCGATTCTCATATCCATCAACAATACACCAACACAAGGTCTGCTGACTGTTTCTTAAGGTTAGACTATTCATTGAGCCTCTGCTGCTGCTAAGCATGAGGTCATGATTTCAATTCGCGGCCATGGCAGCTGCATTCTGTTGGGGCTAGGAATGCAAAAATGCTCATGTACCATGCTTTGGGTGCACGTTAGAGAACTCCCAGGTGGTTGAAATTCATCTAGAGTCTCTATTGTGACATCTGTCATAGCCTGTGTGTTGCTTTGGAACATTGAATCACTACAGTAGATCAAGAATTTTGATTGAATGTGTGTCGGGTGACAAGCAAATCAAAGGCAGGATTTTCGAGTGGCATGCAATAAGGCAGCACAGCTGCTCTTCCTATTTTTAGGTATGAGTGTTGCATAAGTTAAGTATTATGTAATGTAACATGTCCTTGAAGCTACAACATTTTATTTTGATCACGTAAGCCTTTTAAATTTTAAAGGCATAAAAATGAGTTTGATGTATTTGTAAGGTCGTCCTAGACATGTGTGAACATAAACTGTTGCTACTTCAGCATATATATATTTATTTCTTTTTTTGTATCCCGATTGCTTGGGAATGTTGCTGCTGCTAGTATTTTATTGGTTGCGATATCAGTTGCACTGAAGGCCAGACTGAAGTTGTGAGCATGATGCATTGACTGTGTCTTGGTAAATACAAAAGTTAAATACACGTCAGAGCATCCTAATGCACAGGTTGGTGACCTTATTTGCAAGAAAGTCAGGCATTTGTAACCGTGCAGACCATGATATTGCACCTCGTAGCTTTCTGTAGTCAAACATTGTTTCATAGTCCCATTGTAATGGATTAAATGTGTCCAATTGAATTATATGTTTTCAGCATTTGAGGATGACAGAGGATTAGATGTGGTGGTGATATCAGGAAATTTGCTGGAATAAGGTAGATTTGGCCGATATAGACAGGGTAACTGAAGATTGCTGGTAGATGTCCTTGTCTTGCATACCGAGTAAGATAGGAGTGCTGACTTGTATGATAGGGCCATCCAACTGATATGCTGCCGTTTTCATTTAGCAATATAGGTGACGTTGAAATTTAGCACAATGTGCTCATACGTGCAGCAGTGAGCTGATTTTGTTGTTCCAACTGCAGGTAACAAGCAAAAAACAGTTTAGTGACATGCATTACATGCAAAAACTGCCACATTTCGTGATGTTGGCATGTTCTGACTGACTGATGGGCTCTGTTCATCACTTGCACTTTGCTGCTTTGTCAACATGGCAGCAGACAAATTTAGCACATGTGGCCAGCACAAAGAGAGAGCATGTGACCGAAGTGTGAGGAAGTGAGGAGGCCAGCAGAAAAAAAGCACAGTAGAAAGCTAAGCATGATGTGTCTCCGAGACATTTGACAGTGCCATAATGCATTCTAAGGTAGGCAATTGGACGCTTTTGTTATCTTCCTTTGTTATCCTGCAGTGGGCTTAAATAGGCTGCTGGTGCCGATGATAATGATGAATGCTCGGTCATAAGTACAAGGTTGTGGATGCCTCCTTTAGAGATGGGAACATGCAGTGCCCTCTGCATGGCCCAATTGTGGCCAGGGATGAGCTTGGCAATCCACGGGACCCAAGCTTGGTAAAGCAAACACCAAGTGTGCCTGAGTGGCAAGATCCCCAGCTGCTCCGGGACCTGGAGGCAGCCACAGGTGTCCAGCTCCGCGTGGGCCGACCAGTGCGGAAGCAGCACAGTCGTCGCCGTCAAGTAACCACTGCTAGGCAGCGTCTTGAGAAGAAGGTTTTGAACAAGTGAGTGCCACATAGGAGCTCATTTCAATCTAAACAGGATGCAAGAGCCTGTCTGCATACTGATTCACTGGTCTGTGCATGGATGTTGTAAAGATAGAGCTTATAAGAGTATAAGTCCTTTGTGCAGACATTTAATGTGTATACAGGGCGCTAGACTTTACAAGTGTTGTTTTAAAAATAATAAAAAATAAGCTGTAGCAGCTATGTTGCATTGGGCAGGATGATGCTGTGTGCAGGTAATACTTCTCTGAGGTGTAATTTAGTTGAGCATAAGTTCATAAGCAGTGCACAGAAAGCATGAACTGAATCTGAGGCGTCTCTTGTTTGATCACTTTTCAAGTCTCCATCTTCCTGTGAACCTCTGGCTTGGTTGGAATGTGGAAGTACCTTAATGCCATAATGATGTCAAGTGTTGCGTAGCTTTCTCCTGATTTGATGAAAGTATATGAATAGCATCGGATGGATGTTAGTGATGAAGTGCCATCTTCCTTTGTTGCAAATCAGAAATGTGAATGTTGATGTTGAGAATCATATAAAAATTCCTGCGGCGAGCATCTACTGGAATACCTCTTGTAAGCAGCTTTTTGTTGTGTGAGAGATTGTGCAGCTTTTTGTGCCATGCGGCTTTAAACAGCATCTGGATTGGAGATGTTGCGAGCGGGTAGTATTTCCAAATTAAATTAGAATTGCAGACACACTTGGAACATCACCTGGCTTTTTGACAACTTGAAGAATTGGAAGTTGCACATTGTGACCGTCACTGGCAGTAGGTTCAGGTGCAAGGCCGGTATTTTGTAGCGATGCCTTTCCGATGCTAATGCCCGTATTCTAGCAGTCTTGGCCAAAAGTTGTAAAGCCATTGTATTGGTGACAACAGGTCTTGCTGGGTGCTGTGATAGGCGTAATTAGCACACTTAACACTTTGAAGCTGAAAAGGTAAGTGTTGAGAGCCTGCAAAGGTTCTGCCTAATGCTGAACCAATGGCATATTTTGGAATAATAATGCATTTGGGAGTTGTGAACTTTTATTGGTGAAGGAAGTGTACATATCTGCTTCAGGCGATAATTAATTCTGTCCATTGAAAATTTTGTTTCATAACATTTTATCTTCTTTCAGAATCATGAAAACTGTACAGCTGCAGAACAAATTAATAATTTCCAATTCTTCAATGAGTTATGTCAAATTTACAGAATGTGGACTCCATGCGAGAACTCTCTACAGGAACGTCAGATATGAGAACCTCAACTATTTCATGTCTAGCATACTTTGAAGGCACTTATCTAGCTGCTTCTAAAATATGCCTGATGTTAAACATTGTGAAAACAATGAAAGTGAACCCACTACACGAAAACTGACACCTAGGGCCAACATCCAGCCATCTACCTTCCTACTAAATTTACTAAAAGACTACACTTATTGTCTCCAAGTTCCAGCACAGGAACAATCAGAAGTGCTTCAATATGTTTGCGACATAGTTTAAATATAATTTTAATCAATGCTTTTGATTTTGATGCACTATCTTTGTGTGCACAATTGTGCGTATAGCACCTGAAGAGAATATAAGAGGTACATGCTTCTGGGACTACTTATTGCATGCTGATGAATTTCTGAACTTAAGTGCTAATGCATGTGACAATTCTTTCTTTGTAGTTGTGTGTTCTTATGCTTAAGTATAGCTGCTGTGTGTACAACTGCCAAGGAAATACCTCTAAATCAGAGGAACTGATCAAAATAGTTATGGTCTATATGCATTGTCTACATCTTAAGATGCTTCTGATTGGACCTGTCCTCTAAAATTGATTGTTATGTGCCGAGTGTGTTAGTGAAAAGTGTTGCAGGATGTGTATTTTTCCCAAGATACTAGAATGTCATCATGTAGCGGGTTCTTGTCTTTCATTATTTCTGACAGTAGTGATTGGCTCTAGGCAAATTTCCGATTATGTCTGGTTGTTTTGCAATGATGAGTCTTGTGAAATAGTCTATACAGGGTGTTTCAGCGAACACTTTCAAAATTTATTTAAGGTTGCCTGTGGCAGATATCCCAATTCTAGTTAATGAGTTGGTCTACTCGAAGAGGCGGACATTACTTGCACAAAAAATTGAAATGCATAATTGACTAATTAACAAAAGTTCACTAATTAAGTTTTTAACTAATTACCTGATGGCCCATATTGCGATTTACAAATTGCAGCCATGGAGTTTGCAAGGCGGATCCACTTGGAACGAATTCTCGGGGGGTGACACCAGTTTCGAGATAATAATTTCCGAACTTTGCGAAGAAATGCATTGGCGTTCCAGTTAATTTTGTGCTTCAATGCAAAATTAAGAAACTGTTTTGTTAAGAAACTAACTAAAACGCGAATGCATTTCTCCGCAAAGTTCGGGAATTAATATCTAGAAACTGGTGTCATCCCGAGAATTCGTTCCAAGTGTATCCGGATCGCCTTGCGAACTCCACGGCTACAATTTGTAAATTGCTATATGGGCCATCAGGTAATTAGTTAAAAACTTAATTAGTGAATTTTTGTTAATTATTCGATTATGCATTTCAATTTCTTGTGCAAGTAATGTCCGCCTCTTCGAGTAGACCAGCTCATGAACTGGAATTGTGCTATCTGCCACAGGCAACCTTTAAGAATTTTTGAAAGTATTTGCTGAAACACCCTGTATGGTTCCTGGAACTCGCAAGTGTTTAGGTGTGGAGCTCATATTTGAAGGTGCAACAAAACTCACTGAGATATTTACGGTTACAAATCTGTTCTGAGGCTGTGTGTCTTTAATGATGTTGAAGATTCAAGAAATGCATGAAAGCAAGCAAAATTTTCAACAGGCATAATTAAATTGTGCCTAAGGGGGGGGGGGGGATATAAGAGCCACAACTAATGTATGGGATCTTGTTTGGATAATTTCTTCATCTGGAAGTAATGGCTATGAACAGCGCTTTTTACATGATGTAAAGTGATGCTTTTACATTTGGCAGCCTTTTTTTTTTTTTTTGCCTCTTTGTGGTCTGGTAGCTTTGCTTGCACATGCAGCAGCCTGAGCTTGGTGAGAACACACGCACCTGTATGTTAAATATTTTTTGTTGGTTAACACTTCTTATAGTTTGTGTTGAGCTATAATTGTGTCTCCGATCTGGTCTTGAATACCTCTGACATGTTGTTGTCCATGCTACGTTTGTAGCACACTGGCAGTGTCAACATTTAATCTGATTAGTATAAAGAGTGTGTGCAGTGCAATTTGCTAGCCAGAAAACTGTGCTGATGGTGAACTTTATTTGGAGGTGTCGATGGTATGAGGTATGACAGATTGTTAGAATATAAACTGTTTATTAATTCTTATTAGTGGTCAGTGCATGCTTAAATGAAAACGATTGGTACAGTGAAGGGTGTTTCCTTGAACTCTAAACTGCTAAACTGCCCGTTTCCTGACGGAATTTTTGGAGCAATACGCTCCTGACAGTGGAGTTTGCCGGCGAGGGCTGCGCTACCTGTCGCAGCAGAAGTGCAACTATTGGACGGACGGGGAATAGGCACCTTGTAAGACACGCAGTTTGCGGCTTTGAAACCGTATGAGGCACAGCATGGTATTGGCATGTTCAATAACAGAATAAATCTTTTTAAATTTTGAACCACGTGAGCTGATGCTGACACTTTCCGTTTCGCATCGTGGGCCTTGTTTAGTTGGCAGCCCTCAAATCGCCGGCGACTGTGTTTGCGGTACTCATACGTTGACATTTCTACTGGCATTGCCAGACGTTTGCACCATTATTACGCCTCTCCGTAGAGGCTTAGTTAAGATATCCTCGTCGCCAGTTAGGGTGAGAAAATTGCTTAATAAATCGAGATTAACGTAAAATACATGTCTTCTCTAGATCATTACTCCTGGTGATCTGATGCCTAGCTCGATTCCCTCGCTGATGGTTCATATCTATATATGCTTCATCGCCTATCTGCTCTTGCGCTGTCAGTCAAGGCAGGCTCCTGTTACTTCAGCATCCAGTGAAGTTATGCACCTGGGAGGTGCTGTTCACATGGAGCAGCGGTGCCTGGCTAACCAGACCGATTCACTCTCATTTTTAACTTGAGACGAGTTAATTACATTCATATTTTTCAGTTCCCTTTGTTAGCGTGGTGCCTGTCACCGGCTTGCGATAGCAGTGTAATGCGTAATAATAATAATAATAATACGGCAGAAGTCCACCGTGAGGCGGCCCGTGTTACAAAAATCTGGATTTATATCTTCATTTTCCATTTCGCTTCCTTCAAATTGTGGCCGCAGTAATCCATCGAAATGCATTGACATTTCAGTGGCGTGAATATAATGGGCTCACTTCGTCATTACCTCTGTGCATTAGCTTGTGAAGTGGCTAATCACTTCGAGCACACTAAAGTAAGTGAAAATTTAGCGCTTGCAAGAGCGGTGAAGCAGTGCCACGAAAGAGCGAGCTACTTGAATGCCAAGTCATGCTTGCAGACTCTATTGAATTGCTATGTCAACGCATACCTTCATATATGGCGTGTCGATATCCAAAGAAACACTTTATGTGTGTTTCCATTGCTTCGAATGCCGATACTCCAGCACACACACAAAAAGACACATTCTTTCACGCCGAGAACGTGTCCAGCTGCATACAACAATTGTTGTCGGTGGAAACGAATAATTTGGCTATTGGCTTGAATTCACAAAGCGAAATTTGTGCCATTTCTGTTGCTCTAAGCAAGAGCGCGCATGCAGTTTCAATGCTAGCGCAGACCGATCCCTCCGTGCCTGTGTTGACTCAACCTGCCGCGCGAGGTGCTGATAGTTCTTGCTTGGACGTGCCCGTGCCGCCTAGGCAGTGTCGGGAGCCTATAGTAGCCACTTAGAATCATAACATATCTTGTGCGTCAGTGTTGTTTACTTTTTCACTTATGGAGCGATTTCTTTCTGTGCAGACGAGCAGCAAAAAAAGTGGCCGAATCAATGGATGCCATCGACAGCAAGAAGTTCAGTGAAAAGTTTGGGCACCAGTGGAACTATGCATTAGGGACATGAGAGAGCCAACTCTTTTTCAATGATAGGCGCGTATTTTTTTACCACTGTGAAATTGAAGAGGCCTATTCAAACCTGTACATGCATGAGCACTTGCTGCAAAACACCTTATGCATTTCTAAGTTGGTGCTGAGCATGACCTCAGCACACATATAGGTGTTTGTGAAGGCACAGCGATGCTTAGTGCATTGATCTCGAAAGTGTGGGTGGGTATGTTATAAGAATAAAGTGACCTCTGGTAAAGCACTGTCTGGGTGACAGCTTCTGCATACTTTGAAAAACTTTCTGAGCAACATAGTTTGTTCAGGAGCTAGTGGGCTACTCTGGCAATAAATTTAACTTTGAGCTCTAATAGATGATTCCATATGCAACAATGACAATCACCTGTTTAATTAAGCTTGTTGTCATTGTGGTGTAACTACTATGTTCTTAAATGAACACGTATCATTAGGCTCATCGTTGTCTCAGCTTTACATGCTTATCACAAGAAACTGTTGGGATTGGTTCTGATCAAATTAGAGGTGTCTTTTGCTGCATATGTTCTGACATTATGGCTTGTGTAGAGGTGGAACTACAACAATACTTACTCAAATGTGCATCAAAGAACAAACTATGCTGATGCTTGTAAAACATAAATGAGTCATTTCTTGCACTGTGGCATTGCTATCCATATCGAATGTGTGCAAACAAAAGCTTCGTTGATGCAGTTTAAAATGTAATGCTTTAATGTAGTGAATCTGTCTAATAAATTTCCTATACATAGTCTCCTTAGAGAATGACTGTATGTCAAGGCATTCAAGTACAAATTCACCACAGTCTTACTTATAGCATTGTTGCTTGTTTGGAATGCAGTGGTTCAGTTGGCTAGAAGCTGAACATTGGATGTCTGTTCACTAAGAGTATGAAAATAAAATGGTTCTCTAACGTTATTAAGTGCCTGTGTTATTTCAGTGGTAAAGTCAAAAAAAGGCTTTGAGTAGCTGTCATAAATCTTTCTAGTAATAAAGATTTAGTGGCTACAAGAAATTTGTATTTGAATGATAAAACTTCCTTATTTCAAGATGAAATATATAAAATAAAAAGGAAGAACTAACTGCGTACCCTTTTTATTGTAGTAAAGGTGTACCAACATATCTCAACTCTTCCTTGACCGCGGAATAATGCTTTAAACATTTTTGGTGGTTTTAAATGTACTGCTATCGAAAACAAATAGTGCACTCTGTCAAAATATGAATATTTATCTGTTGGATATGAAACATTGGGCCAAAATTTCTGTAGATCAAAATGCATATATATTAAACTAATAGAGGTTCGTTCTCTCCAAACTATATGCATCATGTTGTATCAAATGCAAACATGAATCAATATCTTGCTGTGATTGCAATTTGTGCAAGTAAGTGTATGCATTAATCTCGATCTTCCTGTGTCCCGGCTGGAGCACGGGAGTGGTGCCAGAATATTTTTGTTGGGGGTGGGTTGGGGGCCAGAGTATGATCCTCCATTTTTTGTTGGGGGTGGGTTGGGGGCCAGAGTATGATCCTCCATTTTTTGTTGGGGATGCAGGAAGGCATTTCATCACCGAGAACTCGATAGTGCAGGACGAAATTTTGCGGGGTTGGCCATGTCCCCCCCCCCTTAGTCCTCCTTGAGAGCCGCCCCTGCTGGAGCATGGCATGGCTCCCCAGGCTTAGTGTCATTGTACTGGCATTGTTGCAATATAACGTCCAGTGATTGACAGCCTGCACATCAACATCCACTGACAGTGTGTGTGGTTGCTCATGTGTTATTTTTAAATAACTTGCAACTGGCTTCACACACTGCCTCCTATTGATGGTATGTTTTTTAGGATTGTAATGGAGGAGAGTGAAGGTACGCCCCACTGAAATTTACGTTTGGGCACAGCTGTGCTCTCCACCTCCCTTTCAATCCGCGTAGCCCACAGAATGGAAGGGAGGAGGGGGTACATGCAATAGTACCCATATCCCTCAGGTTTCCCTTTTCGCGCTCTCGGAGACATGCAGCAACAGCTTGTAAGGCTAGCCGGACAATCTAGTTGCTGGGCCACGCCGCGCCATAGAAAAAAAAAAAAAAAAAGTAAAAAAAGAGTGCGTCCCATTTCGGAAAGTGGCCGTTGTAAATGCTAGATATAAATCTGCTCAGACAGTATACCAGCTTCTTATGTTTAATCTATACAGTATGGGCGTTGGTGCTGTTGCGTGAAGGAGCGTGTGCTTATTTGAGCGACTCGGTGCAAAAGCAAGTTACGCCGAGTAGATCCTGCCGTACGGCGGGTAGCCACATGTCCACTGGGTAGCCGGATACCACCGCTATCAACATCAGCAATAAAACCTTGCAGCTCACTTGATGTTGACAACAGTCGGAAGACGCTCGTGCTACCAGTTTGTCTTCCAAGCCACTGTTCAATCGGGCTTGCGAGGCTCACGTGCGTGTCTCTCAATGGCGGACGATCATATTCTCGACAGTGGAACTGCCCTTCTTAACAAGAGAATACAGCACCACATCTATGAAGTGGAGGCGGTGGATGGTGTTGTAGCTATTTCCCCAGTTGCCAGGTGAGCAGGCCCAGTTTCATTTTTCCGGATAATTTTTTTTTTTTTTTGCAAGACATCCTTGTGCGAGGTCGAAACGCTTGGCACCTGCGTTATGATGCACAAGACGGCAGCAGTCTTGGTTTACTGTGCTGCCTTTCTGGCGCAAAAGAAACAATACCAAGGAGGACTACGGGAACGGCACATGACTGAGCAGTCGTGCATTCGCATTATTTGTGTTGTCATGTACCAGAAAAGCACCAAGAAAGACGACGGCACGCAACTACGCAGTTGTGTACCCTCGTCGTTCTTCGTATTTTGTACTGCCAGAAAAGCACCGCAGTCAAAAAAAAAAAAAAAAAGAAAAAGAAAAGCCTGCGTTATGATTGCTCCTCCGTAGAAGGTAGCAGTTTTCTCCTTTTCAGTTCGCACGTAAGTCTGCGACAGATTGAAGGTGAGTGTTCTGCCTGTTGTGCGTTCCAGCACGGAATGAGAGATCATTCCGCTATTCTAGCCATGAATCCATCCAGCTGATTTGAGTTCGCGCGCCATTAGGTGACAAAACGCTTGAGTGTATTCAGAAGCAGAGAGCAACTACACTTTTATGCAAAAAACAACCGCGGAAAAAGCATGCTTTCTTTTTTTCTGGCTCATTTGGATACCCGACAGCCAATAATAAACAAAAATACATAATCGCCGGTTTCCATTCGGGGCGCTGCGCGCGTTACGTAGGTTGCGGTGCCGTCCGAGGCGTCCTCCTTTCCGTTTTGATGATCGGCCCGCTACGGAGAGCAGTCTACTTTCGTTGACCTGATGAAATGATCGAGAGCAAACCAGAGGCAATTTCGGACCCGTGCACGACAGGTCGACTTGAACATGAGCATCTACTTTTTGAGTTGGAAACGAGTGACTCGAGCAGCGTCGGTCTGGTGCTCAGGTAGACTTTCTGGCACTTGATAGAATCGTTTTGCAGAAAAAAAAAAAAAAAAAAAAAAAAAATACTGTGTCGACGATCGGCAATGTTTAGAATTTCTTCTCGCAGTATTGGCAACGATCGTTCAAGAAAGGCGTCAGTCATGCATGTTAAGCTTTGCAGTCGGTAGATTAAAACTTGCTAAGTGTTGTACTTTATGCTCCAGATTGTTGGTCGTGAAGATGCCGATACTGAAACGCATATAACATTACCATAACAGCAGCTGAAAACGTGTTAACAAATTGTGCACGATACACTACGGACGTAGTTTGTCATCGCGTTTTACAGTCGGGAGCTTCTGGTAAACGACGACTGACAAAAAGGGGGTGTGTACGGTCTGTGCACTCAAAGCAATCAAAGAATGAGAATGGTTGCTCATTACTCACTTTTCGATTTGGATCTTTTGCGCAGGGCTATTTATGATGGAGACGAACACGAGAAGTTCTTGGAAAAATTGGACGCACGCATCAGCGATCACGACAGAGAGATCGAAAAAATGTGCAACTTCCACTACCAGGGCTTCATTGACTGCATCAGAGAGCTTTTGCAAGTACGGAGCAAAGCACAAAAGCTGAAAGTGAGTGTGTTGCTTCACGCTTTATACCAAAGCACGTACATACAATAAGTTGGTACCACAGAGCTCCCGGTCTTCATCACATGCGAGACAGTGTGAACACACCAAACCTGAAATTTTAATTGTATTCGGCTGCTTAATTCTATTGTAATGGTTAAGCGCACACCTTACTGTAGTCACTGCATTACCACTTGGCAATGATTGGTGCATTATATGAGAACATTTACTTAACTGCATGTCCTTTCTCCTGGTTGCCTTTCTCCTGATGGCGCTAAGGGGGGGGGGGGGGGGGGGGGGCGCTTTGGACACCTCCCCCCCCCCACGCACAAAGACACAGTATAAAAATGTATATGCTGTTGCGTAAGCCGACGTCCGAGGGTCCACGAAGGTTCCATGTATTGTGCCGTGCCAGGTGCCAAGAGGAGGAGATATCCAGGGAGATTAGAAAACTGTTTTATATACACTGTACATGGTATTTTACAAGATGGGCTCCATGATATTGGAGCCGTCTACGTGCTAACATCTTTGCATGTGGTAGCGTTTACATCTCAGAGCGTTCTCCATGGTCGAACGTCTCTACATGGTCAAGCGTGCTCTACATGGTGAAGCGTCCCACAACACTCAAGTCCCGCTGTTTTTATCCCTTTCGTTTCCCTCTTTCACTCGACGAGGGAATACACTGTAGTTCTTTAGCCAATCAGCATCTTGGATCAGGTGGCCATATCCCGCACATGATGTGTCGTCGTTTCCCGCCGGGCTCCGCCTCCAATCTTGCTAGGTCGCCCCCGAACACAGGCAGCGGTTGACACCTTGGGAACCGAAGGTTGATGTCGTTCCCCCGGGATTGCCAGACACTGGCCCCTTTCAAGATTCGCCTCTCCATAGCGGTCAGTTCGCGGAACCAGGGAGAGCGGTGGCTGTCTCGAAAGGGCGCCATTTTGGCGCGTCGCAATCGGCGCCGGGCCTCATCGTGGTTCGGGCGGCGCTGGTAATTCACGGAACCGCACCGAAGGGGCGACGCTGCCGTTTAGCGACGCATGAGATAGCCTGGAGACCAACTGCTAATCCCTCAGTCCCAGGTGACAATTCTCGGCCGCGAGAAAGGAGCACCAGATTTGCGCGTCTGAGTCGGCGCCGGCCTCCTTTTGTCCCGAAGGACCGCCAGACACAACAATGCCTAATTAAAAAGTGTAAAACAAAGGTGCTAAACCGCACTTATAAGTAAGGTGTTGTGTTTTCGTAGTTTACTTTGGCGCAAAATTGGGGGTGTTTTTCAGTTTCTTTTTTTTGCACATAATTAGGAGATTATTAAAATTTTCTTCTTGGTGCAATTGAATTAGGAGTTCTTTTTTACTGTTTTGTCTCTTTTAAGGCGTTTTTCACTGTCTAGTTTAGCCCCTGCTCCAGGAACAGCTTTGATTCATAAAAAAAAAAAGCAGTGTAGCCGCAAGAACGTTTCTTATTTACATTGAACATTTTCAATATCAGAATGGCTAAATGGATAGAAGGAGGAGAGGTCCCCATCGAATGGAAATCGGCTAACATCATCCTGATTCCGAAACCGGGCAAGCCTCGAGATATACAAAATCTCGGGCCTATATCCCTGACCTCCTGTGCAGGAAAGCTCTTTGAAAAAGTAGTACAAACTCGACTCGCGGGCCACATGGAGATAAACGACCTTTTTCCCGCGAACATGTTTGGTTTACGTCCAAACATATCTGCGCAGGATGTTTTCCTAGCTTTACAGCAGGAGGTACTACACCCACATATTGGGGCAGATGACAACGTAGTGCTGGCCTTAGACTTGTGGAAAGCCTTCGATACAATATCTCACGAGGTCATTCTGCAGGGCCTGGAGCCAGTGGGCTGTGAGGAGCGAATATATCAATATGCAAAGAGCTTCCTGTGTAATCGTAGGGTGACCATAGGAATAGCATCCACAAGATCGGAACCTTTCACGCTGCTGAACCGGGGTATGCCCCAGGGCTCCCCACTTTCTCCGTTCCTCTTTAGTGTGACCATAAGGAGGTTAGCAACAGAGTTGGAAAGGGAAGCGAGATTAGGAAGTGCCATATACGCGGATGATATCACCATATGTGTCATTCGAGGATCCTACGGTGAAAAACAGGACTTTTTGCAATGGGCAATCGACCAGGTAGAGCTTTTCGCGCGGGAGGCGGGAATGACATGCGCCCCCGAAAAGCCAGAGTTCGTTCGGGTGCGTGCAAGATATGCCAGGTGGGCAAACCGGCCGAGTTCTCACTCTGAACGGACAGGAAGTCCGCGAAGTGCAAACCCTAAAAATTTTGCGGATATGGATTCAACCGAAAGCCAACGCGGAGCATGCGATATGGTTGTTGAAGGGCACGGTGATGAATGTAGCGAAAATGATCCGCAGGGTCACGCGCAGTCGAGAAGGCTTTTCGGAGGACGAGACAATTAGACTAGTGCACGCTTTTGTCATCAGTCGAGTCACGTATAGCATCCCGCACTTAAACACCACCGCACAAGAGATTGAACAGTTGGACATTATAATACGACGAGCATATAAGGCTGTCCTTGGGCTCCCTCAGAGCTCCAGCACAGAACGGATGGAGAAGCTAGGGGTGTACAACACCTTCGAAGAGCACGCAGCATCCGTTTTTGTGTCTCAGAGAGAGAGAGGTTAAGCAAAACCAAACAAGGGAGAACTGTTCTGAACAGACTGGGGTATGCACCTCGTCCGTTTTATAGCGCAGACGATACATTACTTCTCGATAGGGAAATTCGGGCACGTATATTCGTGGCACCAATCCCAAAACATACGAACCCGAAGTACCACGGGGGAAGACGAGAGACTTGGGTGCGAGCATTGCGAGGGAGTTTCGAAGGCAAGCCGGACGTCTACTACACGGACGCAAGTTACTCTGGATGTGGCATACACATCGCAGTCGCCACGTGTCAGGAACGGGTAGTAGGGGCATCAGTGAAAACCGCATGCACGGCAACGGCTGAGGCGACCGCGGTAGCTTTAGCTTTGAAGGACGCCGAATGCAGAGGGACATCCGCGGCTTTCCTCACCGACTCACAGGCGGCGTGTCACCTCTTCCTGTCAGGGGCGGTACCTCGGGTGGTGATTAGGATCATAGGCAATAAGCTATGTAATTTTCACAGCCTCATGTGGTGCCTGGCACACGAAGGCATGGAGGGAAATACGAGGGTGGACCGAATAGCTCGATACTAAATATCCGAGCGTCGGACCAGCCACGTAGGGACTTTCCAACGACTGCGAGAGATATATTGGAACATCAAAGAGAGGAAAGACTGGAGTTAGGCAGGCCCCATCCAAAATTGACCAGACGGCAAGCGACGGACTGGCGCCGACTCCAAACAAACATTTATCCTAATCTACACAAGCTAAGACAAATACATGGCGACGCGTACGCAGACAAATGTCCGTGGTGTGGCGAAAAGCCTACATTGGCACACATCACACTCGTGCGCCAGAAGACCACAAATTTACTAAAAACGAACACACACAAATTTACTAAAAAACACTTTCTAAGGCAGTGGGAGGCATGGCTTGCGGACGAGGAACAGGACAGTCAGCTGGCTCTCCTGGACCAAGCCCAGCGAGCCGCTCAAGCCATTGGGGCCCTGGACTAGGGGCTCCACCCACATTTTTCTTCTTTTTTTGCCTTTTCTCCAATAAAGTTTACTCTCTTTCTCTTATATGAAATTCGCAAATTTTCAAATAAATATGAGTTGTCAATGCCTTTACTGGCAAGTGTTAGGATTTTATCAGATTAATCCGAAGACAATGTATCCTACTTATAATAAAGCTTTTCAGAAATAATTTGGCTTGGCTCTTTATAAGTGCAGACCACAGCTGGTGATCCAGTTACCATTGTCATATTGAGTCCAGCAGCAATCAAACCTTGCACTTAGTGGCCTGTGAAAAAAAAAAGAAGTAAATTTTGCAGCTAGACGAAAGTAAGTCGAAGCACTGGTATGCAACATCACCTAAATTGACACAGACACTAATACCAAGCGTGATGGGGGTGTCGTAGAGTTTTCTCACTATAACACCTAGAGGGTAATCTGGCGCCGCCGCCTAAAGAGCACTGTGCCGTCATGGGAATGAGGGGATATGTGTCTGCGAGGCTTGTGTTGGCTGGTGTGCAATGAAGCTTCATCTAAAACGTGAATATGGCTACACAAATAATGCGTTCTTAAAGTAAAATTTTTGCGCTGCTGAGCACGAGGTTGTGGGATCGAATCCCGGCCGCGGCGGCTGCATTTCGATGGAGGCGAAATGCAAAAACACTCGTGTGCTTGCGTTGTAGTGCATGTTAAAGAATCCCAGGTGGTCAGAATTAATCCGGAGCCCTCCACTACGGCGTGCCTCATAATCAGAACTGGTTTTGGCACGTAAAACCCCAGAAAGAAGAAGAAAATAAAATCTTCATAAAAGGCTTTCATTCACCCATATTACATCTCTCAATAAAGTTTACTCACCTACAATGCAGGATGAAGTGAAGAAAAGCAAGAACAGACAAGTTGTTCCAAAGCGAGCAAGAATGTTGTTGTCTGTCCTCCAACTTTAGTGGCCAGCTGATACTTTTTACGCTTCATATAATTGTACATCCAATAATAAGTCCTCAAAATTAAACAGAACATGTTTTTGTGTAATAATAAGCTGAAACAGCTTTTCAGCAGGAAATGAGTCATTGTGACAGACAGAACGGTGCTAGCCAGGCGCGTCTTCAAGGCGTCCTGCCTCTCCGAGATCGATGTAAATCCGAAGTCGCAATATATCGGCATTCCCATGCATACCACAGCGCGGCAGCGCCAGATTTCCCTCTAGGTGTTATGTTGAGAAACTCTATGGGGAGTGTAGATCATTGATCGAGTTGAAAACTCTGATGTTAACCGCATTGTAAATGGCAAAGCTATGAAATAGCTTTGGTGAAGTGTTAACATAATGATTTTATTAAAAGTAAAGGAAGACGTTTGTGAATTATTAATTCAGGGATAATTTGTGACGAATACTGAAAATGCTTAAAGCTGAATTTGGTGGGAATCTATCTTAGAGGCCCATATGTAACTTTTTTTCTTCCAGAATGAGGTGACCAGAACAGACCAAGAGTTGCAAGAAACAGCAAAGCGTGTCTTGCAGCGGGCTGATGAGTTAGTCAAGTATGGTCACATTCAAAGTAACATTGCCTGGACAATTGGAAGCCTAAGTGTGTGTCTTCCTGTGCTTGATGTTTACGCCAAATTAATGGAACAGATGAAAGAACGTCGGTACTACCCAGCACTTAAAACCATTGAACAGCTAGAGCACACATATTTGCCCCGAGTATCACAGCATCGATTTGCTCAGTCCATGGCAGTGTGTATACCACGGCTGCGTGACCGTATAAAGGAAGCATCTTTGTCAGAGCTTAAAGATTTCCTTGAGAACATCCGCAAGCATTCAGGTCGCATTGGCGAGGTGGCATTGAACCAGGGCTGCAAGCAAGAGCTGGACCAGGATGAAGATATGAGTGCGCAAGACTTGGTAGATTTCTCACCGGTGTACCGCTGCCACCACATCTACAGTGTACTGGGAGCGCGGGATACATTTGAAGCTTACTACCGCCAACAACGAAAGCACCAGGCTCGGCTTGCCCTCCAACCACAAATGAACATGGTATGACATTTTTGGGCAAAGGTTGCGCTAGCTTAGTTCACACCTGGTGTAGTTTGCTTACGTGTGCTAAATGGTTGTCTTTTATTCTTTTCCTTTTATGTGTACTCAGTGTTAAGTGACTGTTTTTATTACATACTTTGCATTTGTGCGGTCTTCAATGTGTATCCTTTTGCTCAGAAAACGTTTTATCAATATTGAAAAAAAAAAAAAAAATTGCTAAGTTGTAATGCTTCTTTTTTTCTACGCTTCTCAAAAGTTAGCTCAAATTTGCATAATGATATCACAAGAACATTGCAATTACATATAGGCATTCTGCACACCTTAAAGAAGAAATGTACAAAATTTCGCTGGAATAAGTTGAATAGAACTGTAAAAGAAAGTGTGCACTAACTTAGAAAATTGCTGAAAATGCAAAAGGAGGAAACTTCAATTGAAAGTTTGAAATACATGTATTCATAGAAACTGAAGTTTTCAGCATGGAATTTTCGAAGCAGAAAAATAGTACGTCAGTGATTTTCTTTCTAGACAAGGAAGCAGAATGTTCAAAGGTTTGAAAACAATCTAAAGCAAAAAATCGGAAATTGTCAAAAAAAAAAAAAAAAAAACATTTTCCCACCTGCATCTCCCCTTAACATCCCCAAGCTGGCACAATGGACCTGAGCGATGTGTAGCTGAAGGGTCTGAATTAATTTTGACTACCTGTTTTCTTTTTTAACATGCTAAAAAACAAAAACAAAAAAGGTGCATGAGCATTTTGACTTTCTGCCCCCATCGGAATGCAGCCTTTTTGGCCAAGAACTTAACCTGTGATCTTGCGCTTGGCAGCAAAATGCCATAGCCACCAGGCCTCCGCAGCAGCTTTTTGTATGAAGTTTAAGCTCAAAACAAACCAAGATATTTTTTACTAATGATGAGCAGGAATGATGCTAACATGAAAGGGAATTGTTTTGAAATCAACTGAGTTTGTCTAAAAGGCACAAATCTGATTTTAAAATGTATAACCTTATTGTGGAGGTTAAACTTATAAGTAAATATTGGCAGATTGTCTTCTAAGAAACTGTAATACCCGTGTCACATGGGCACACTTGGAAGGCCTTCCAGTCGATGGCCTTTGAAATGCCACAACTCTATCGGCTCAAAGGAGTTGTGGCCAGTGCTACACGGCACTTTTGAAAAGCCATTGAGTGGTTCAGGCGCTTCTCACAAAAAAATTGTGTGGTGCTGCGGATCTTTATTTTCGTTTTCGTGTCACCAAAAGTTAAATATTAAATCCACTTAAAAGCACAAAAAGAATTTTTATTTTGTGCTTAAACATTTTAATAAATTGTTCTATACATTGTTATACACATATGTTTAGTTTTTAAGCTGTTGAGTAGCGAAACTGGCAACATTTGCACCGCTTGATGTGGCTGCCGTTGCTCAAACCATTGGGCTTTCGATAGAGTTGTAGGGTGCTCCGTTGACTCGAGAGACTGTTGACTCGGTGGCCTTCGAAACCGCCCGTGTAGCAGCTCGAACTTGACATTTGAGTCAACGAACTATTGGTTGGAAGGCCTTTCAAATGCTCGTGTGACACGGGTATAAGACATTTATGGGCACCACTAGGCCAAATAACAGAGCTCCTTAGTTTGATGCATTATGAAAGCTGAATATTGCTACATTGCGAAAGCTGAAAATATTTACGTGGGGCCACTTTAAGATGACACGTCCATGAAAAGATAAATTTAGAAACTAAAACAAACCAGGGGATCCGGGCAATGGATCTGGATCATGCGAATAATATTTCTAGACAAATAAAAATGGGTTGAAGTGTACATAGCTGCACTTCCCACTCATGGCTCACAGCTTACTGATATCCTTGAATAGAAGAGTATATACTCCCTTCAGGTGCTGCATGTACAATTGTAAGGCGAAGAAAACATCGCAAGAGTACTAATGAAAGTAATGCTGTAATAAGTATGTCACATACATCATAAGACACTTCTGATTGCAGCCGTGCTTAGTTTATTAATATGC
Source organism: Dermacentor silvarum (assembly GCF_013339745.2). Classification (NCBI taxonomy): domain Eukaryota; kingdom Metazoa; phylum Arthropoda; class Arachnida; order Ixodida; family Ixodidae; genus Dermacentor; species Dermacentor silvarum. The sequence continues at coordinate 39,868,519 of NC_051154.1, read as the reverse complement.
ACCGCATGTGTTTGCAAAAAGAGTTACAAGATATATTTCTGGCATGTTTTCTACGATACTAGTGCATTGTTATATAGCAAGTCCTCTTCTTTCTTTGTTCTCAAAAATAGTGATTTGGCCTAGTCAAATTTCTGAACTGGCTTGCTGTTTTCCTGGCACACTCAGTTGACATGCTTCATGGTTAAAGTATTTTTGAGAGCTCTGCCATGGAGTTCGTATTTGTGAAAACAGCAAAACTCTCTTAAAATTACAGAATTCAAAATCTGCTCTGCTGCTGCATGTCTTTCATGGTGCTAAAGATGTAAAAAAAACAAAAGGCAATTTTTTTAACAAACAGAATTGGCACCTAAAGGGGGTATAATCAGTGAACTCTACCAGTACTAACCTATGGGCCTGAAATTTTGAGGATAATGAAGAAACTGGATAAGCTAAGGACTGCATAACGGGCAATAGAATTAAAAATGATAGGTGTAACATTAAGAGACAGGATTACGGCAATATGGATACCAGTGAATAGAGCAGATACCAGCGGTCTGTTAGAGTGAGAGAATGGGGGTGCCACGGTAAGGGAAATATAGTCGAGGATGGCAGAGGATTACGTGGTATGATGAAATTAAGAAATGTGCAGGCATAAGATGGAGTCAGATGGTGGAAAGACAGCGGTAATTGAAGATCACTGTGTCAGACCTTTGTCCTGCTGCGGATATAAAACAGATGGTGATGAAGCTGCAAAAACTGCTTAAAATTTAAACAAAAGCCTACCATATGTCCACCTCCGCGGAAGAGCCCACCCACCAGCAACGCCACAGCTCGCACCTACAGCATAGAAATAGGCCAGCAGTGACTGCAAACTCCTCTGGGATTCCCATGAAACGGAGTGTGTGAAACCACCTCTGGAAGTGTGACACATGAAAAACGTATAGAGAGAGAGTGAGAAATGAGGTGGGGGTTGTGACATACACATCACGTGGACCCTTGGCTACGATATGGGGGAATGCAGTGGAGGAGTGCCACTTGCAGACATTGGCTGCGGCAATTGGAGAGAGCCTCTGCTGCAGGGAAGGTAGCTCACTTCCCAATACCATCACCTCTAAACATTTCATTTGCTTCTCTCTTTAATACTGTTACTAAACCTTTAAAAAATGTTTGTGGTGGAACACTATCTGGATGGCGCTTTACAATTTATAATGTATAACTGCTACACTTCAGCTTGGTGATGACAGTTGCCTGGCTCTCCGATGTCTGCAGAACTATACCACATTATGTGGCAGGAATTAGCCAGAAATGTAGCACTTAGTCATGCAGATTGTTTACTGTGCCATTGTCATATATATGAACAATGTGGCCTCATACAGAGCATAGCAGCATTAGAGGTCGAAATCTTGTCTCCCAGTACATGGTGGTGTCATGATTTGTAGGATTACTATCACAGTATTTGGTTGACTGTCATTGCACTTCACACCGTCAGTAACGTTGCAGTGGTAATGCCCACACTCGACCGCCACATATTTGTTCCTAGATGCTATATTATTTTTAGTTTGTAATGTGTAAATATTCTGGGTTTTATTGTGTGTTCAGTGTCGTTAATTGTTTGCTTGACTATTGTCGTGGGAATCTAAATATGCTGGTTCTAATACATTCACAGTTTTCAGCACGAGACAAGTGATGGATATCGTAAATATTTTGCGGAAATTGTTGGGTGAGTGATGCCAGCAGTGCAGAGTCTTAGTAGGAAAGATAATTACGAAAACAATTATTCTATTTATATACCGTATCAGACAGCGTGTCATTCATGCATAATTTTTATGTTCTTAGGTTCTTTGTTGTTGAGGACCACATTTTGAACACAGCAAGCGGCCTTGTGAATCAGGCATACCTGGACCAAGTCTGGGAGAATGCTTTATTAAAGATAACAGCAGCATTAAGGACACACACTGTAAGTAGCCTGCTAAGATCTTGTACTGTATTGAGTGTGCAGACAGTTTGTTTGGGATCTGGTTAATTCCAGGCCTACTGCACAGAAGCCAGCCTGATGCTTGAGGTTAAGAAACTCATTCTCCTGTTCAGCGAAACACTACGGGTAAGGTGTATCTAGGCAGATTTTGAACTCTGTGGAACTACTTCAAACTCTCCCCCAACTCTTCTTTTTTTCTCTTTCTCTCTTGCAGAGCTATGGATACCATGTAGACCCGGTGCACAATTTGCTGCTTGAGATACAGGAACATTACAACGAGATCCTTATGAAGCACTGTGTTCAGACCTTCCGTAGCATCTTTGATGATGACTCTTACCACCCTATTGAAGTTGCAACAGAGGAGGAGTACCAGAATGTGGTGGCCATTTTCCCATTTCGAGATGAGGCATTGGAGCAAGTATGTGAGGTTATTGTAGTCTGTAGCAGGAAAGTGTATATAGTACTGTTACATTCCAGGCACCATTTCCAAAGAAGTTCCCATTTTCACGGTTTGTACCCGGCATTTTTGATGAAGTCAAAGGCTTCATTCGTGAATGCCTCAAGTTTTCTGAAGACCTCAATGTCAGGTGTGTGCTAGCGAGAGAGAGAGAAAATAATTATAATAAAAAGAAATAAAAAAATTAACAGGCATAACCATTGCTGGTCTTTTGGTGTTGCACTTGCAGTCAAACTGAAGTTGAGGACATGGTGCGGAAAGCCACCAACCTACTACTGACCCGAACACTAGGCGGTTGCCTCTCGTCGCTCATAAAAAAACCAAATGTTGGTCTTCTGCAGGTGTGTACAAAGGGCCAATCTCAGTTGCATCTTTTAAAGTGTGTAACCTGTTTTGTCTTTTGCTTTAGCTAATACAAATCACGATAAACACAAACTACCTTGAAGATGCTAGTGTGTACTTGGAGCAGTTCATCTCTTCCATTTTCAAGTGAGTATCACCCTGGAAATGTAGCTGTGTGCTCATGAGATGTTCAAGGGAACCTTTGTTTTTCAGTCGGTGGTGTGGCGACAGCCATCATGTGGCTAAGCTCCAAGGGAGGACAATGTTCAAGGTAAGAAAGAGTGGATGTCAGTGCCAAGTGACAGTGTGTGCTGAAATAAAATGCAGGATGCCCGAAAAGATGCAGAAGACCAAATTTATGAACAGCTGAAGGCCAAGATAGGGGAATTCTTGGAACTGGGTGAGTTGCAAGGTAGTGAGGGTGTAAGGGAGAGGAGGCAATTGACTGGTATTTTGTTCTCCTATTCAGCCCATTATGACTGGCTTCTGGTTGAACCTGAGGGCCAAGCCAGCAATTACATGATGGACTTGATTGCATTCTTAAACAACGTGTTTCAAGCATTCACAAATCTGCCGGTATGTATTTTACACAAGTGTGCTTCACTAATTGAAAAAGATATATCTGTTTGCTAAAGAAAGGTAATCTCAGGCTAAGACTGCTGTAAATTGTAGTGTGCTAGAAATCACAGTGCAATTACTTTGGTGTAAATTGCATGTACAGCTCTTTTACTCAGCTTTCCGCACTTGCGTGAAGATGTTTCAGCTCTCATTTTTTACTGCTAATGTTAAATTCGAGACAGCAGGCAATGTGCATGACTGTGGCTTTCTGGACGGTTAATACATCTTGGTGCAGTTTCTTGCAATATTGACAGATAAATAATACACAATGTTTTTTGCTATATTTGTTCAACAAGGCCCATAAAAATGCAATGGGTATTCCTGGTATCATATATTTTTTAGAAAAAATTGGCGCGACATGCAGTTCTATGAAAAAATTCCACACTTTTAAAAATGTTTTCTAAATTTGTCATAGCAGTTAAGGGGTTAGTCATGCCTGTAGAGTTTGAGTTGTGCACATCAGTTTATTTTGAGCATTACCATTGAGTATGTTTGATGCCCAACTGATGTACAGATCTCTTGGAATATATGGCTATGTTCTATCACTGAACTCGTGTACCGTTAAAAAACCCCAGGTGGTCTAAATTAATCTGGAGTCCCTCACTACGGTGTGCCTCATAATCAAATCATGGGTTTGGCACGTAAAACCCCAGAACTTAATTATTTTATTACTGAGCTTGAAATAGAAGCAAGTTTGGTTGGATGGCTAGATTCCAGCGGGAGTGCAATGTAAAGACACGTGTGCACTTACCACAGGTAGTCGAAATTGAGAGCTGTTGACTGTGGCATCCACTATAGTCAAGTTGTAGCTGCAGGATGTAGAGAAATGAATAATGCGCGAATGAGCATTCCCTGTCTACAACATTGCTTGCATACGTGCAGGACAAGGTGGCTCAAACAGCCTGCATGACTGCCTGCCAGCACCTTGCCACATCTCTATTGAACATCCTCACCTCGGACGATGTCAAGTACATTTCCATGGGTGCTTTGCAGCAGTTCAACTTGGACGTCATCCAGTGTGAACGTGGGTAACTGACACCATGCAGGAGTAGAACTAACACTAACAGCTGTCTTCTATGCGTTTACAGAGTTCGCCAGCTCCGAACCAGTAAAAGGCTTCAAGGAGGGCGTGCTGCAGATGTTCTTTGTGGAACTGCGCCAGGTGCGTCAGAAAAACAGTGCTGTGAGCTTTCGTTTGCTGCTGCCTGTCTAGCATTTGAAGGCTGATTGATGTGCTGGAAGTCTTGTATAGCAGGTTCTTATTTTGTTACTGTGCATTTTGTATGGACCCTCCTGCTTCACAGTGGTCTGCAGTATTGTAAAGTAAAATAAATTTGTTGGACATTTTGCTAGAGATGAAAGTACAGAAACACAGCAGTAACTGGGTACTAGTGGTCATAACAGTATAACTTATTACTTCTAATACAACTTATACTCAGGCTTTCTGCTGAGCAGAGAGAGAGAGACTAGTTTGTAATGAAAAAGTGAACTCAAGCCCACAGCTCAGCATGGCTTCTAAACCTCTGCGCGAAACCTTCGTAAAAGTACTTTTTGGACTTATCCCTTTGCACCAAGCTGCGACTGTTCATATTACCTTTGAGAGAATTCTGCGACTAGGTAGCTGCTTTTTTTTAAATATTAATACATGGAGAGAGAATGCTGGTCAATAAGAATGACATTCTACTGTGCTAAACATTGTTAAATGAAAATGTTTCATATTTTTTCAAAATGTTCAACTGGGATAGTCCAACCACTTATAGTTTTAGGAGGGTTTTATAATTTGGTGCATACTGCCAATGTACCATCCGTATTACCATACAGCTCTTCGCTCATCTAACATTCATCCACTTCAGTGCAGCGGTAGAATGAGTCACTATAGTTATTATATTGTTTCATCAATTCATTATGCTACCTCTCCAATAACGAGAAGAAAGGAAACCAAGGGCCCCAATTTTTTACTTTCGCCGACCAATCCTTTACTCGTAGTCACCATGCTCTAAACATTGCACCTTTTTACACACATACCATCTTTCCAACACACAATCGATCTTGGGAATTGATTACCTGGTACAACTTGCTCATTGTTATTGTTAGAATTCCTGAACACTCTAACATAGTATAGCAAATGTATAATTAGGCATGTTACCCATGTGACATTTTTCTTACCAAAATTTGTTTCATTGCCTTGCATTTTTATTGTGTAATAATATTGTACACTGTACAATTTCAGTTACTTTCGTGTCATTAGACAGTTTTAGAATAGCGTACGTTAAACGTAAACACCTTTGTGGGACGTTACGGCGCGCATCCTTTCAAGGCTTTTAGTTTAGCTTACAAGAAGGCAAACGTAAGGAAGACGTTATAAAACAGGGCGCCATCTGGTGCCTCGTGCCAAATGCATCCAAGCCAAGACAATCCATTAGCAACTATCCTGTTTTTGCTATGCGGACGCGTCTCATTAGGCCTACGGGTGCCGGAACCGCTGAACAATCAGAAATTGGACACGCTATGTACTCAAAACTAACATTTCAGGTGAGTTTAGAGAAAGCGAAAGCCCATTTCTATAGTTACTGGTGATCTACGTGAGTAAGAGCGCAACCATCACGAGAATTCATGCTGAAGCGGGAGCCAGTGGTGCCGCCATAATTGGCAACATTATTTCTTAGCGTCCGTAAACATTAGGAATGTTAAACTCTCCAAATAATGTTTGTTAACATAGTGCACGTAAACCGCAGAAACCGATTAACGTTCAGAGCATGCGCAGTGATGAAAATGCCATTTTTTTACGTACGTAATGCGTTTACCTTTGCTTGCTAACGCTAAACTAAGGCTGTCTATTATTCAATGTGTGTATATACTTTTTTTTGTACTTCATGCCCACTCATGCTATAACCCAACAGGGCTGCAGTATGTATAAATATGCAAACCGGTATATTTTGTCCTCAAATGCCAGATTTTTAGAGTTTGCTTATAATTGTCATATTGACACCCATAATTTTACATCTAGTTTTGGGCAAATCAGATTTCAAAAGAGTACAGATACTTATCACTAAGTAATTTTTCAGACCTGTTGATTATATGGACCTACCTGCGCATCAACAAGAGCTTATAGAACCAATGTTTGGCTGCAGCTACGTGAATATTTCATGAATAAATTTTATAAAAATTTGTGTGTGACGTAGATCATTCTTGTTGCAACTATAAAGCAGAGGGTTTTTTCACCCCATATGTGCAGAACAAAGTCTTTGAAACTGCTAAACAATTAATATCTGAAGTAATCAAGCAATTGTTTGTATTTATCACATCCTAAGCTTGGCAGGCCTGCAAACTGCACCGCTCTATTTAGTTGGACCGTTCAAAAGTGTTGCCTCACATAGTCGCCAACTAATCTACAAAATCCAATGAGCTGCAACTAAACACCACACAGCCTTTTATTTATGACTAAGGTTCCGTGTTTTTGGAGTTTATCTTTCTTAAAATTCGGAGGGTGCTTTTCGGAGTTTAATTTCTGGCGGAAATTCGGAGTTTATCGGAGTTTATTTCTTGTAAATCCCCAATTCTCCGAAATACGGAGTTAAATTTTGCAGTATTCTCAATACTCCAAAATCTTAGATGAAATGATATCTGAACCCGAAAACATCAGAACACACGAACCGTATTTTTGTTGTCTGGGAAGGCTTGAACGCACAAACACATAAACACACAAGCACAAATACTTGAATACGAAACACCTACGTTTGCGTGCATTACAACATTAAAGCTTGTTGTAATTGATGCAATCATACTTTACGAGCTTGCTGTCACTGATGGAAGCACGCTCCTTTCGATTGATGATTCTCAGATTTGAAAATGCCCTTTCAACGCTTGCGCTATAGAAGACTCTGCGCGCAGCGCAAAAGCACTGGCCACTGGACAGTGTGAAGTCCCCAAGCGACAGGGTTTCAACAATGTTACTGATTAATTAGCTCTGATAGTTCGTAAAATCACTTAGTTGGCTCATGTCGTCCGTTTCAAGAAACACTAACTTTTAAAAAGTAACTTAAACTAACTTAATTTTTTTAAAGCTAACTTAAAGAAACACATTTAGATTCTCAATTTGAACACTATAGGGTCATTCCATGCGAAATGTCCCAGCCCAAAAAGCGACCATCGTTGATTTTCTTGAAAAAAAATTGGGCTAGATGGATATTGTGTGAATAAGGGTTCACCAAAGTATTTTGGTCGAAAAAAAATTTTCGATCACGTGAGCACTCTTCGAATTTTCCGCGAAGACGCATTAGTTGGTTGGAGGTAAACTTTTTTTATTCAAGTCTGAAACTAAGTGTAATAACAAATTTTAATTTGGAGTATTCTAGAGGCATCCCTCTTTCATATAATGTGATAACTGAATGCATTTTAGAATTTATCGCGTTTATTTGGCTCAGTAAAAAAGCAAGAAATGTTGCGTTTTAAGAAATTTTTTCACATAAACTGCGCAAACTTTTCAACCCCAATATTTTTTCTGCCTTTTTGCATGTTGCCATAGTGTATGCTAAAAATAATTTGAAATTCTCAAGGCATATATTTTTTTAGAAAAACACCTCCAAAGTTGGCAAAAAATGGATTTTTTGCGAGATTCAGGCGACATTTAAGCCTTAAGGCCCTCCAGATAAAAATATGTCAGATAGCTCAATATGCGCACAGATCTCTTAGCTTGTGATTTAGAAATTTTTATTCGAGTAAATTTTGTTTGAAGCGAGAAAAAAAAATTTTGAAGTCAGCAATCAATGTCATCAGTAGGCACTGCGTTCGTGCCCCCGCTCCCCTCGTTGTCCGCTCGTTGTCGGCGGCGCGTCGCCGTCTGCCGACGGCGGCTAGTATATGGGGTGGTCATTTTTAAGATTTATGTAATTTTTTAAAATCGCCTGTAGCAGATATAATTCTAGTCATTGAGCTGGATTCTTCAGATGCGGACAATACTTGCATGAGAAATCGAAATGCATATTGAATTAATAAACAAACAACTGCTAATTACCTAAATAATTTCTTCATGGTGCATATTGCAATTTACGAATTGCAGCTGCCGAGTTTGAAAGACACATCCACTTGAAATTAATTTCCACGATGGCACTAATGTTGAGATGTTATTTCCTAAAGTGTGGGACGAAATAGGTGGGCGTTCCGGTTATTTTTGTCCTTCAATGCACAAATTAGCATTTTGTTAAATAATTCGACGTTTCGCCCAAAAGTCGAAGCATCAATTGCCATAGCAAATTAGTGGACAGCTATAGGAAATTAGGAAATTTGCAGGCGCAAGTTGAGAATGAGCTAGTGCAAGAAAGGAGTAATTGGAGATCGCAGGGAGAGGCCTTCGTCGTGCAGTGGACATAAATATAGGCTTATGTTGATGATGATAGGACGTAAGGATACTAGTTTTATCGGCCGTGTAAAATTGTACACATAGGCATACTAAGTAAATTAACAAGCATGGTGATACGCGTGTACACGCAAACATGAACACATCTCACTCGACCGCGGGAAGTCGCTGTCAAAACGCTGGGGTGAGGCAGCGCGGCAACAGCACTGAGCGAATTGACCTTCGTGCTGGCACTCCCATCAACGCGAACTAAGCTGCGAAAATACAGCGCAGGGTGGACTCGGTCCACGACGCAGATCGCTTTCAAGATACAAGCCACCCGGAGTAGAACCCCCCCCCTCCCTACTCCCCACGTAGAAGGGAGAAGCCCTCTACTCTGGGTGCTGCTGCCATGCTGCCTCACCCCAACGTTTTGACAGCGAGTTCCCGCGGTCATCGAGTGAGAGGTGTACGTGTTTACTTGTGCACGCGTGTCACCACGCTTCTTAATTTACATAGTATGCCTATGTTTACAAGTTTATACAGCTGATAAAACTACTATCCTTGCGTCCTATTATCATCATCATCAGCAGCAGCCTATATTTATGTTCACTGCAGGACGAAGGCCTCTCCCTGCGATCTCCAATTACTCCTGTCTTGCGCTAGCGGATTCCAACTTGCACCTCCAAATTTCCTGATTTTCCTAGAGCTGTCTACTAATTTGCTATGGCAATCGATACTTCGCTTTCAAGCGAAACTTCGATTTATTTAACAAAATGCTAATCTGTGCATTGAAGGACAAAAATAAACGGAACGCCCACCTATTCGTCACACTTTAGGAAATAAAATCTCAACATTAGTGTCATCGTGGAAATTAATTTCAAGTGGATGCATTTTTCAAGGTCGGCGGCTGCAATTCGTAAATTGCAATATGCGCCATGAATAATTAGGTAATTAGCAGTTATTTGTTTATTAATTCAATATGCATTTCGATTTCTCGTGCAAGTATTGTCCTCGTCAGAACAATCCAGCTCAATGACTAGAATTATGATATCTGCTACAGGCGATTTTTAAAAATTCCATAAATCTTAAAAATGACCACCCCATATACTAGCCGCCGTCTGCTGGTCGGCAGATGGCGACGCCGACAACGAGCGGACGACGAGGGGAGCGGGGCACGAACGCAGTGCCTACTGATGATATTGGTTGCTGACTTCAAAAATTTTTTTCTCGCTTCAAACAAAATTTACTCCAATAAAAATTTCTAAATCACAAGTTAAGAGGTCTGTGCGCATATTGAGCTATCTGACATAATTTTATCTGGAGGGCCTTAAGGCTTAAATGTGGCCTGAATCTCGCAAAAAATCCATTTTTTGCCAACTTTGGAGGTGTTTTCCTAAAAAAATATATGCCTTAAGAATTTCAAATTATTTTTAGCATACACTATGGCAACATGCAAAAAGGCAGAAAAAAAATATTGTGGTTGAAAAATTTGCGCAGTTTATGCGAAAAAATTTCTGAAAATGCAACATTTCTTGCTTTTTTACTGAGCCAAATAAACGCGATAAATTCTAAAATGCATTCAGTTATCACATTATATGAAAGAAGGATGCCTCTAGAATACTCTAAAATAAAATTTGTTATTACACCTAGTTTCAGACTTGAATTAAAAAAATTTACCTCCAACCAACTAATGCTTCTTCGCAGAAAATTCAAAGAGCCCTCACGTGATCAAAAAATTTTTTTCGACCATAATACTTTGGTGAAACCTTATTCACACAATAGCCATCTAGCCCAATTTTTTTCAAGAAAATCAACGATGGTCGCTTTTTGGGCTGGGACGTTTCGCCTGGAATGACCCTATACCAAAACGATTCACTGGTGTACTCCATGGAGTGCATCGAAAAGGTTCCTCTTAACTGTCTGTCTCCACGTTTCAGCTACAGCAGCGTAGTATCCATCAAGGTTGGTGACAGTCATTGAGCGGTCATACGTCTCTCGCTCCATGTGCGACAAGCCCTTTATTAAATGTGCGATCGGTGTGGTCTACGAGATACTGTTGACGTGAGGTAAAGTTTATATCGGCCAAACCGGCCGGTGTATCAATGACTGCATAGAACATGCCCTTTCGATATAGTACGGAACAGGGTCATATTGGCCGTTAAATTCGGAGTGTATCGGATAAATTCAAAATGTCAAAAATTTTACCGGCGAGTGTTTATCGGATTTTTTCGGATTTATCCGAAAACACGGAGCCCTATTTATGACCCGTAGTTGTACTAAGGCATTGCACTGCAGTCCCAGAGCAGACGACGCGACTGCGCTGTTGTGCGCGTACTTGTGGAGAGAAACTTGCGCTCGTATTAGAGATGGAGCTGTGAAATAAATGCGCAGGTTGCACTGGTGTTTGTTCATGATGTACAGGGGTGATGGGAAGAAACGCAAACAGTGCTGGCGCGATGTTTTCATCTTGCTGTGACCCTGGTGGGAATAAAAAGATGCTAGAATAGTTTTATTCTAGTGGCTTCTAGTTATCATGCAGGCTACAACCACTCGAAAAGAAATTCGAAATATCAGAGAATGTAGGTGCCGCACTGTTCGCGTTTCTTTCCATCCCCACAGTACATTGAAAGCAAGCAACACGAGACATATTGTGAAAACTGGACCTTTCACTTAGGCCCCCAGCTGTGAGATCAAGCTCACAGTTTCAGGGTCTTTCGTGACAGTGGCTTTATTGCGAACACTTTGGCAACGTCTTGTTTGTCTGTCACTTTCAGAGCGAAATTGGTGAATATTGGGCGAAAGAACTTCGTAAGCAACAATTTGAGCAAATTCTGTTGGTGCCCTGGCTTCGAACACATCAAAGCTTTGTGCTCGCGGAGGATTTCGGTAGCATTGTTCACAGCCTCCTTTAGAGGGTGATGCATACGCCTTCTTCTTGCTAGAAGAACTTCGACCAACTTCTGTAGTGCGTAGAGAACATCTAGAAGTTGTGCGGACGGGTAAAGAAGTCCACCGCGGTCTTGGTGTTTAATGAGCGAGTCCGATGGTGTCGAGGCGTTTGGCTTTGTTAAGAGTGCGTAGCACTCCTCATATTCGAAGTTTTCTCGTACGGCTCTTGCGAGGTAGCCACCAACCATAGCCAATGCGGCCACATCTGGAGTGGGAAGTAGAGGCTTATCTCGGTTTAGTCGCTCTATGAGCTCTCTACGTGCATCTGCAGGGAATTCCTCGCTGGTTTGCTCCCTTGTATTTTTCTGTTGCGGCAGCGTTGACAAGCAATCACTCTCTTCTGCTGCCATTATGTTGCTTGTACTCGACGCCGATGCGATACCGGTCCTTGAGGGAATATACCCCTTCATCCAACGATGTTTTTACATAGTGACCCGATATTTCAGAACGATTCAGTTTTAGCCTTTTTAAACGACATCGACATTTTGCAAGTTCTTCGCCCAAGAGATTCGTAGCGGCATCCTCTTTCAGAGGACGCTGCTGCGACCGCATATTTGAAATGCACTCTCCTCCAGGCCCTTGCTTCTAAGGGTCTCTGTGAGGCAGTAGTGCCTTGTATCTCTTACAAGTTTTTATACTATATTATATTCATTGTACCCCTATCACGTCATTGTCATGATCTTATTAATTTTGTCTTTTACGCACCTTTAGTGCGCAGGATTTTAGGCCCCTTTACAGCCACCCTACACCTACCCACTGTCATTGATCATACCATTGTTCACTCAGTACATCACGCCTTGGCGCTCTTTGGCCATAGCTGGCCCTTGCGCCATAAAACAACATATATCATCATCTCAATGCCTGTGAGCACGGCACGGATGTCCGTTTGGTCATTTGATCCTGCTGATTTCCTCAGCCAGCCAAAGAACAACTCGATTGGGTCCGATGACATTTTCCTCGTCAAAACGAAGTGAAAAGACATCTCTTCAAGAAGATATCTAATGCACTCAACGTTCAAACGAGTTGTGACCACAAGACCCTCATAAGTCTCTTTGGTTAGGAAGTTCTTTGCCAGGCACTGACTTTTGAGATCGGCCAAGTAGTCGAGGAAGCTTGTTTCCAGCCAGATTAGCCGTTCATCGCCTGCAGATTCAAACTGCTTGCAGTCTGCATTCTTCCGATTATGTGCTGGGTACAATTACTCACGTCCATGAGCACAAACCAGTGGTGCACGGTGTCCATAAATTGCACCATCGGTCCGACACCCGCGAAGCTTGCGTCGCACGTGTGGTTCGCCTGCTCTTGCAAGAGCTTCATTGCAGCTGTCACAGGAGGAGAAAAAACTTGCACTGCTCTCTGCACGTTCATTTTTTCCATATTCATAGGGATTATGTGCTTTCTCGTCAAAAATCGTACTGGCTTCACAAGGCTGCCTTGCTGCATTCTGTAGAGGCTCTTCAAGTGGTTCGCTGATACTTCGCCGCCTTTTCCGATGTCACGGGACAAAAAATGTGATCGCACGTTTTTGATCAGTTGGCACTGATCGAATGCAAGAAAGAGCTTTCGATTTGGTTTTCCAGGGTGGTAAATGCAATGCTTGAGGCTTCCTTTGCACAGAAGTTGCATAGCAAAGACATTGATCTTGTGGTTGTCTGCGACAATGCGCACGACGAAAAATCCTATTTCTTCAATTAACTTCCTTCAGAACGTGTCTCATGAGCATGTGCAGCTCACGGCCAGTGCAGTTTCTCGCGAAAAAGTACGCCACGGGTTTATTTTGAACGAAACTGAAAGGCCGTTAAGGATGAAACACAAGAGTGAGTTGGCCAGCACAGGCTCATTTGTTGTTTCTTTGGGGAAGTTCACACCATAGTCCACTTCGCCGACGAAGGCATCTCTTTGCTTGTGATACAGCGGCCATTGTTTGACGTGCATTTCGTCTACAATTAAAGAGCATGCCCTTGCTTGCAATGAGGGATGAGAAGCGAGTTCTGCAGACAGCCTTTGCTTCATGAGTTCGGTCATGCCAACTTCTCCACGTGATGAGCCCATAAAGCGCTCGAGGGTACTTCGACAGGGAAGCCGAAGAATACCTGTGCTTCTTACGTGTTCGTATGCACGAGTCGAGAGGTTACACAAAACCACAGCATGGCGCACTGTCACCTCAGACCACGTTGGTTTCTTCGTCGCGAAATTCTGAACTTGTTCCACTAATATTGAAGCAGCTAAGTCTTTCTCTTTCGCTTTCTCCACAACTTGCAGGAATGCAGACACATAGCATCCTTCCTTGAGCTTTTGCAGTTCCTGTTTGTACTTGTTGACGGTGTTCTTGAGTCGCTCAATTCGCGCGTTCAAGTCTCGCTCCTTACGTCTCCACTTTTGTTTGTCCATTGCCGAAACCGAGAATAATGACGACACCTGCACAGCTCTGTCCACCTACACGGTCGTAGTGATGCAGCGCTCGCTTGCGCCGTTTTCCAGAGGTAGCGGCAGTTCGGTTGCGGAGCAATACATCAGTGATAACTCTTCGGAGGCGACGTCGACGGACGGCAAGTCATTGAGAGGAAGCGAAGGAGACTCCAGTTGGCTCTCAACTGCTCTTCATTTCGGCGGTGGTGTGTTCACTGGCGCAGCTGCCTCACGTTTTCTCACAGATGCGTCGCTTCTCTCTCTATTTTTCGGAGGCTGCAGGTATGCAGGATACTCTTCGAAAATGCTGGGAACAGTGTCTTTCTTGAGTTTGCGAATTTTGCAGCCCTCCTTGAAGTCGGAGGAACTGAAGTGTCGGCTGCATACAGTCGAGTAACACGACGTCGTATTCGGTGTCCAGTCGTCCTGAGAAATGACCTTTAGCCATTTCGCTCGCAGTTCCGGATCGCTTGGTATCTCGTGGAACGATATGCCCAGTGTCCGTTGCTTGCTCGAAGACTTGCAGCGTGGTACGCAACAGTACGACATCTTGTTGGGCGCAGGGCACCCCAACTGATTCCACACTGCGGATAGAAAACCAAATTGGTATGTCGAAAGTAATGCAGCATAAAATATGCACCGTAAATCACGGTTTTTATAGTAGTAAACAACATAGGTTGTGATGGTGCTAGCAATTCGCATGTGGTTCCGTAAAATCGAGTAAACAAACGGTCGCTTCATTCAGTGCTCAGAACGCTGTTTCAACAATAAACGTTCATGTAATTAATTTATTGTACAATGCTCAAGGAATTAAAAGCAATGATTTAAGGCTACGTATTAAACGTACTTCCACTTTCAGCGTCCTGAATTTGTGCTACGATGGCGTAGCGCTGCCTCTTACACTTACATCAGAGCCCACGTTAACATTAGCGGTCAGATTTGCAGCGATATGACGTTCTTATCACGTGGAATTGCACATACCATTTGTTGTTTTTGAATGTTTACAAGCCGTGTTTTATTCCGCGAGCACTGCACTCACTGATTGCGAGTTATCTCATGCTTCCCTGATAGTTCAAACAAAAAAAAAAAAACAATTAAAACCGTTGCTTCCGCAAGACACGCAAGGTTACCTGCGGCCAACACGACGGATACAGGACAACTTTTGCTTGTAGAGCCACTTCGAGGTGCCTCAACACGTTGCAGCATAGAACTATGCTTGGTACGCTCCGCAGCATGTACAGGCAAGCATGGGGTGCGAGCACCTCTTGCGGAGAAGGCAGGCGTAAATCGAGGAGGAAGGGGGAGGGCAGCGGACGGCCCCCGCCGCTCCACTGCGCGGACATGAAAAAATATAGGAGGCTATGTTTTGGCATGTGAAACCCCGGAATTGAATTAATTTTACGGACTTTTATTTTCTGATCCTTGTAATGTGTTATCACTGACATTTAATGCACTCTGCCTAATTATGATCAGGCTGTAAATGCAAAACCAAATAAACTCTGTGAAAATCTGTAAGGAAGAGTAAGTTGGCAAAGGGGAAAGTTGACATCCACCCAAAAGTATCATGGAGCTACAAAGGAAGCCCATCCTCAAGAAAAATTTGTCCTTGTCCAACAGTTTAGCCCAATACCACTGCCTTTTGTAAGTATGCGAGTTTTTCGCTCAGTTGCTGTGTTCTTATTGAAACAGAATGCAAAAAACACCTGTGTACAGGCAATCTAAATTCTTTAGCATGAGCTTTCAGAACCCATGTGAGCTTGCATATAATTGAAACATTTAGTACTGCCCTGCTTATTATGGTGAGCACTGTAGGACTCGAAGGAATGAAGTGTGCTAACTTGATCTGAATGTTTTTGCAGCTCCTAGATCTGTTCATGGCAGAGGACTGGTCAACTTATTTCCATGACCATGGAAAGGAGAGCAGCCGGTACCTGCGTGTCAACCCGAGCCTTGCTTTGCTGCTTCTTGAGAAGGTGCGAGAGGCTGACAAGAAGAAGAACATCTTCTCATCGTTGAAGCAGAAGGAACGAGACAAGAAAAAGTTGCAAGAAACTGTGCTCAAACAGCTGCGGCAGCTGGTAGCTTGAGCGACAAGCTTTGTGCCTGCACCAGTGAACAAACAAATCTGAAACATGTTTTATTGATCGCTTTGGCAACATACTACTGCAGTGTGACCATTCTTGTATACACTACTAAAAACAGTAACAGTAACTCTGAAGCAAGAGAATGTAGGCTACCATGGATAAGAATTTGCTAACATGGAATAATGCAAGGGCGCTCCGTGGTACGAGGCCCAAAATTGGGCGTAACGAGCAAGAAAGACTGCTGCTGAAAGACTGGCATAGGCGAGGAAGCCAGCCAAGTGGCGTGCGGCCCATAGACCGTCTTTGGGGCGATGACTAGGAGTAGCAATGGCAGTGACGAGCCATCAGCTGCTGTCGCCCAGGAGGGGTGAGCTGCTGTCGCCAGGCCGCTCTGGTGCGCCACTGCGCAGCATGTGGTCCACCTCAAGATCTGTCCGCAAAGTTGGCCGGTCAAGGCGCGATGCCTTGAGGGCCGCCAGGTACACAGACCGGTGCACGCGCATGTACACCATGTCTGTCACCGCTTGCACACTGTAGTCTGGCACAAAGGGCTCCTCGGGCACTGGCCAGCTGGAGGGCTCACCGGCAGCCAAGTTCTGTTGTGCCGCGCTTTCGGAGGTGTCTGTGAAGGAGGTCTCTATTAGACTGACAACTGCAGATTCCGCTAAACTTCAAGCTACAGACTGGTCACATTTATTATCAGATATTAGTACAATAACAAGGCACTTACGCAGGATGAACGGCATGAAAACTTGTGTAAGCAGCCAATTTTGAATATCTTAAGTTTGAAATATGAGTGGATGCGTCGCGAAAAGTTAACAAAATATGTTTTTGATACCGAAACTGGGAAAAATAAATGACGAATGTTCAGAACCAGCGAGGCTCCGGGGTTAAGCAGAGCCCAAAGTGCGGTAAATATCTCTGGAGGCCATGGGGTTCATGTCGTCTGCTTAGGTGCTGCTAATAAATACATACAATTATGAATATAACAATTACCAACCTTACACCTTCATCAAGACTGTTGTATATACTACTCATTTATTACCAATTGAGCCAAACTGAAATTTCGTTGCAGTTGGTCTTGTCTGATAAAGCCCATATCAAAGCTTGCAGGCGCCATGCAGAAGTGCTACCTCAGATGTAATTTTTTTAAGAACAAGTCTTTAGCACAAACAGCACCCATGGAGACAAGGAAGCCTTTGTCAAATAGTAGAGAACCAATTCTGTTTTCCAGCATGACTGACACCCCAAGTGATGATGCCATTTGATAGCTAATAAGACAAACACTTGTGTTACCACTGTTGGTGCTACTGTACTACACTCCAAAAATAGATGGGATTTGCCACTTTTTATTTCTCTCGCATTGAAAGTAGCAAGCATTAGCAGCACGCTGTACAGAAATTTAAGTGATTTGCACATCAATTAATTGCAGTGAGAGTATGTGTTTATCGAAACTGATTCCCACTTTAGTGCTGACTTTTGGAAAGCTTTTTCAAAGTCAACTTGCATGTCTAAAGCAGAGGTACCATTTATTAGAGGCAACACATCACAGTAGGCTGAATATAGAACATTGGCTCATGCGATAGCCACAGCTTTTTCTGCAATAACAACTAATTTTACGGTGTGGCTATTGTATCACAGTGCAAGGTGCTTTCTATTTAGTGTTCACAAAAGCTAACCTGCTTATCTTATCAAAATATAAATACCATAGAGACTTGTGAAACAGGGAAATAACATTGCATAAGAAAACAACAAAATACTATCTCTACCCGGTGCTATGGGCATTGTGCACAATAGTAGCACAAGCATGCATGCATGCAAAAAAAAAAAAAAAAAAAAAAAAAAGTGGCCTTCTGGTGATGTCGGCAAGCAGACTGTCATTTGTCATCTGCTATGATGTGCTCAAATTACTGTTTCATAACTTTAATAAAGTTCTGTAGCATTTGGCAACCAAAACACTGCATGCGACAAACACATATATTAGAAAAAAAAATATAAGTTGAAAAATAAACGTATTTTCGACGTTTTGGCCTTTATCAAAAATAGTTTAAAATGCCTGACGACAGCTGTTTTGCACATTTCTTGGTGCAATGTTGTGCAATAACCAGTTTTCAACTAAGTTTTTCATTGCAAACTAGTTACCGCCCAATGCTGCACCAAGAAATGTGTAAAACAGCTGTCGTCAAGCATTTTAAATCATTCTCGATAAAGGCCAGTACCTGGCCGAAACGTCGAAAGTAAATTCGTTTTTCAAAGTGGATTTCTTTAAATATTTATATATATTTCTGTCTGGCATCATAGAACTGCGGCCATTGCACTGGGGCAGTCCAACCGCTATCTAATGACTGTTGCAAAACATCGAATCCATTGAGTTAACCTGCATTCTATGCCACTTGGGAACTCCAGAGCGACCTTATGGCACGAATAAGTCGCAGTGTGCAGTTAAATGCACTGGACAACTTAAGCTCATTTTCCCACTCATTTGGTGCTACACAATTAAAGCTATTGTTGGGGCAAAAAATTTCGCAGTTACGGTCACGGAGTACATATAGCAAGCTTACCATGTTTAAGACTACCTTTTTAC
The DNA here is from genome assembly GCF_013339745.2 of Dermacentor silvarum. Lineage (NCBI taxonomy): Eukaryota > Metazoa > Arthropoda > Arachnida > Ixodida > Ixodidae > Dermacentor > Dermacentor silvarum. Next base: position 39,849,784 of record NC_051154.1, on the reverse strand, counting down.
AACGTAATTTAATGTTGCTTTTCAGTCCTCAAATTAATGTATATTTTGTTTATACAACTCGGTGGCTTAGGCAGGGGAGGTGGGTGAATTTTCGCGCTTCATTTCCCAATATTGTAAGGCTGTCATATGCAGGAACACCCCCCCTCAAACAAAATTCTGGCTATGCCAATGGAATGCTATAACAATGTCTCGTGTTCAGTGTATTGCTACAAACCTTCAGGACAGTCGCAAGACATACAAATATCCTAATTATTGCACAAAAGAATAGTTAGCTTCACTACTTTTCTGACTCTTAGTCTTAGCCATGTGTGTGTGAGCGCAGGGTGTTCAATTTGAAGTTCTATGGAATTTTAAAAATAGCCTGTCGCAGATAACATCTCAAGTCCTTGAGCTGGATTATTCAGAGACGGACATTACTTGCATGAGAAATCGTAACACATACTCAATGAATTAACAAAAATCCACTAATGATCTTGAATTAATTACTTTACGGCCCATATTGCATTTTATGAATTGCAGCCGTTAAGTTTGCAAGACGTATCCACTTGGGATGAATTTCCAGTATGACGCCAGTTCGAAGATATGCGCCACCACACTTGCCGTAAGAATGCACTGTTGTTCCACGCACTTTTTAAACAAAATGCTCTTTTATGCATTAAATCACAAAAGTACCTGGAATGCCCATGTATTTCGTTCCACACTTTGGGAAATATCTCGAAACTGGTGTCATCCTGGAACATAGGCGCTGACTATGGGGGGGGCTCCGGGGCTCGAGCCCCCTGTTATGCCAAAGCCCCCCCCCCCCCCCCCCCCCCCCCGGTCCTAAAATGTCATTACCAGAGTCCTTTTACCCAAATCGTTTATGGTTTCTTTCAAGTTGCCTCTACCTTTTCCCTTAAAATGTTATTGTGGCTAAAAGCTAGCTGCACCACTGTTGACGCAGACGTGCACGGCCTTTACTCATACTTTCGCTTTATTTCTGAGAATCCTGACAATAGGAAAGCTAAGTAATGGGGTTTTACGCGCCAAAACCACGATCTAATTATGAGGCACGCCGTAGTGGAGGACTCCAGAAATTTGGACCACCTGGGGTTCTTTAACGTGCACCTAAATCTAAGTACACGGGTGTTTTCGCATTTCGCCCCCATCGAAATACGGCCGCCATGGCCGGGATTCGATCCCGCAACCTCGTGCTCAGCAGCCCAACACCATAGCCACTGAGCAACCACGGCGGGTATGACAATAGGAAAACAAGTGCATTAGAAGCACCAACGGTGGCTACCTCATCTGTATTTTTTCACCCTTTAACATGTTATTTTAATTTCCAGTGTGAACACCATGCACAGACACATTATATTTCAATGTGTACACAGGACAAATTTTATTATATCTTTAAAGAGAAAGAGGTAGCGAACTAACAATTATTTCTAATGATATGGATAGCCTATGTCTAGAGAATGAATATCTTGCTGTATGTTTAACTTGCTACAAATTGCTTTGTGCGCTTTTAGACACTGAAAAAGACCCGCAGACTTCAGTGACCCCTTTGGCAGAGTCTTTTAGCAACGGTGTGTGGAGTGCACGTGAATGATATGTCTCAGCGTTGCTTCTCAAATTATGGGCTTTTACGTGCCAAAACCACGATATGATTATGAGGCACGCCGTAGTGGGGGACTCCGGAAATTTTGACCACCTGGGGTTCTTTAACGTGCCCCTAAATCTAAGTATACGGGTGTTTTCGTATTTTGTCCCCATCAAAATGCGGCCGCCGTGGCCGGGATTTGATCCCGCGACCTCGTGCTCAGCAGCCCAACACCATAGCCACTGAGCAACCACGGCGGGTTCAGCATTGCTTCTCTTTCCAGTAGGTAATGTTAGCGACTCATGAAAAAAACAACAAAAACTTATAATTTTTGGGGATGGAAATATCGCAATGTGCATACAGAGGTCATGAATATATATAAATAACTTAGTAACTGAAGTGAGGCCAAGCCGGATTCACTGGAAATCAGAATCAATAGCAGTTATGCGCAGCAGAGCTTTTACTAGGACTCAGAATAAAAAGAGGCTGCAGTTTCGCCGGAAAGGGGATGCAGTATTAGTGATAGTGAAGCATAAGACAATTACACGAAGGAAGATTCTTCCTGTATAAATCCATGTAATAGCCGCACTCCCAACTTGAAAGCAAATATATTTTTTTAAATCCAACCGAGGAGCAATCGCGTTCAGCGCTGATTCTGATCGCACTCCACTGCGAATTTTCCCGCGCAGTGTACTTTCGCGCTTCGCACCTATATAAAAATAAGTCGGTTACAACTTAAGAAGACAGGAGAGGCGCCCTGCCCTGATCACTGAAGCGCAGCAGCCGATTGCCACCGCGACTAAAGAAATAGTCCCGCTGACGCGACTCGGCCCAGCTTGAAGCGCAGGCTGCCATGTCCTCCGTCGGCGGGGTAACCAGACCCGCCGATCCGCTCATGTCGTCAGTCTAGAGTGCACGCCCATTGGTGGATGCTGGTGTGCATCCGCCTTTGAGGGACAAATGCCGCTGCCTTATAAAGTTGTACATGACTACAGATGGCTAGAGGAGGCGATCGCGGAGGTTTACGGCGGATTTCATACTCGTAGTTAAAAAATTTTATAAAATGGCCCGGTCCCATTTAAGGCTCGTCAAAAGCGCGGCCCTCACATGAGTCTGTACATTGGTTATATCGCCTATATGAATTGTAGTAACATTTACTTACTAATTAAAATAACAAACATCGTGCAATGCACCGACCATGTAAACCTGTAAATATCTCACTGGATGACCACAAGCAGCTGCTGTCACAACGCTGGCATTATGAAGAACGTCGGCAGCGGGGGCGAACGGTTTGTACAGCCGTGCGATTCACCATCATCATCTGCATATTTTTATGTCCACTACAGGATGGCCTCTGTCGGCGATCTCCAATTACTCCTGTCTCTTAGGCTGTGCGATCTGCAACACTTGGGGCGCAGAAAAACAGCCTAAGAAAGAAGACAGCGCACATGAAGTTAGCAGCCATCGCTGCTCACCCTTGATCATTGCACTCGCCAATGATTACTAACAATTGGATACGGGCCGTGTAAGCGTCAACCGTGCACAGTCATTCGCAGCTGCGGCAGGGCTAGATGAGAAGACGCGTGCTCTCCTCCCCATGAGTGCATTTGATCACGTGACCTCCAACTTAACCGAATATTGAGCGCGTGGGAAGATAATGTCCATCAAGCTGCCATCCTTTTCGGCTTAGTGTTGTGGGCTTTTTCTCGCACCCACAGTGTATGGGTCGCTCACTCATATGACTTTTGGACTTTATACGGAATATCACGGCGACGACGACAGCAAAAATTTGCCTGGAGTGTCGATACAATTGCTGTTGCAATAAAAGGAGAAATAGAAAACAGGCGTCGAGCTCGCTTCTACTGTGGCTGCAGACGTTGCAATGTGCACCGGCTACAAACATAGCATGGCCTTAACCATAAAACCAACAGTGAGCACCTCGCTTATCATTACTTCGCCAGAACCTGTCTGATGCTGAAAGGAAGCATATTTTCCACCCTATAAGCACCAGTGGAAACATAACACTAGGCGCGCTGAAAGACGGCGCACGCGAAGGGACCAGCCATCTCGGATTGCCCAAGCTGGAACCCGGTGCAGACTACCTCCAAAATAAAGCACGTGACCCGCGTATGTATGGCAGAGGCAGGAAAAGTAGGAGTTGAGCACCCGTGTCTTCCAGCTGCTAGGCAAAAGAAGACTCCACGCCGCTATCAAGAAGGTTCCTTAGCTCGCGTGTTTTCATCAGCGAGTGACATGTACTGCCAGAGGTTCTATGAAATACTTGACACAGTGCTGTCTTCGTTAAACAACAGATATCCATCTGATATGCGGCAGCATAAGTCCCACATTGAGCAGCTTGACATAGGGAAGGAAGACGAAGCATATATAACATAGTTCTACGGTGACGAACTATGCACAGAGATATGCTGATTGACATTTTAAGCCAGCAAAGGTTGGCATCATTGCACATGTTTGCAGGGGGCAAAGGCGAACACCTGCAAAACCTTTTGCCGGAAATGGCCAAGCAAAAAAAAATTGCGTTGGCCATACCGGTCTCGTTGACCACATCCGAGAGGTCCTTTTCTTGCCTTTGGCGACTGAAAATGTACGTGCAGTTGACGACTGGACAAGCCCGTTTTTGAAACATCTGGTAATTTTGCACGCCACAAAGAACTCTCACAAAATCAATTTGAATAAAATTGCCGACGACTTCATCTCCAGATCAAGTGCCCGAACGAACACTTTTTCAATCATGGTGAAATAATTGCATAGGAGAGAGAAAGGCACCAACTCAAAAGTCAAAGCAAACCACCTGGCTTAGAAAACAATGCAAAAAGTTATAGAAAGGAACGAAAATGGGGTACATAACAGCACAAGCAGAGTGAGGCCATTTGGGTAAGAAAAGACGCACGGTAGCGCTATTTTTAAAACTCCCTAGTCTATCTGTGCATTTTCCTTAATTTTTATTCGTCATATGCTGCATTTGCCGTTCAATAACACAATCCATGCTGTTCCTATATTTGCTATCGAGTACTTTAGCGCTTTTGAGATATCGCTGTCTTATTTATTTATTTGTTTGGGCACCTGATAATTTTTACTCTATAATCCTTTATTCTGCCTCCGGAAAATAAACGAAACCAGTGGCATAAGGCATGCTTTGACAAGTAATGAAACTATTGCATTATGGAATCCCAGTATGCTTATGCTAATAATTCTGGTCGTAAGTTGTGTTCAGAAATTGTTATAGTCGAATCTCGATAGTTCGAACTCGAAGGGGCCCGAAAATTTGTTCGAATTAGAAGGGTGTATTTTTGAAGTATTCGAGCACGATGCACGAACGGTGCGAGTCCTGAAATATCGCAGCGCACAAGCGCGGGCCATGAAACTGCCCACGCTGGCCAACGCTCGCCTCCCGATAACGACAGAAAACGAAACTTCAGGGAGTGGGCGCCGCCGGCGTGGCGACGGGCGGGCGCATGCGGAGACCGTCGAAGGTGAGGGAGGAGGGCAGCAGGGAAGCGGATTTAGCCTCGGCAACTCCCCTCGCCCTCTCAACTCCCTCGTAGCTCCCTCATCTTCGACTGTCTCCGTGCGCGCCCGCCGCTGTGCCGGTGCCGCCACTCCAGCCGACCCGGCGCCAGCCTAACCCGCTCCCTTAAGTTACGTTTTCTGCCGTTATAGGGAAGCGAGCGTTTGCCGGCGTGGGAAGTTTCGTTGACCGGACTGCGCCTACAAAGTGGTTCGTTATGAGCGCGTTATTTGGCGCGCTGCTGAGAGCATTTTCGGTGCGCGGTATGTTCGAATTAACCGTCGCAAATGTTTTCGCCCATTGGAATACACATAACTTTTGCGGGACCACAGCATCAGCTTGAATAAACCGGCAGTTTGAATTAAGCGTGTTCGAATTAACGAGATTCGACTGTATATCGTTTAATTTTTATATATGTTATGTTTTCTCAATAACTGACCTTTCACCAGGAAAATATTTCTTGACTGTATCTTTTGTATTAAAACTTTTATAAGACATTACATTGCTTTCTTCATAGATGTGTACTTGTGTGACTTAATACGCACAAAACACATATCTCCCTAACGTGTTTAACTGAATCCGCTTGCCGCATGGCTCAACCAAGAAACGCCAGTCTCTTGGTGGTGCGAGGGTACTCGGGCTGTAAAATTGAATTGTCGCCTACTCTGAGGTCCTGCAAATACCCATATAAGCTCATCACTGCAGTCAACAATCTTTCAAGGTCACATGAAGTTTCCAGTGTAACTGTTATTAAAGGTTATATATATATATATGCATACATTGTGGGGTTCGAAAAGCTTGTCAGGCCCGAGCCCCCCCCCCCGAAAAAATTTAAACTTTCCGCATATGTCCTGGAAATTCATTTCAAGTGGATAAGTCTTGCAAGCTCACCGGCTACAATTTGTAAATTTCAATATGTGCCGTAAAGTAATCAGGAAGTTAATTATATTAATATGTGTTTAGATTGCTCATATCAGTAATGTTAGCCTCTTTGAAAAAATCCAGCTTAAGGACAAGAATTATGGTATTTGTTACAGGCGATTTTTAAATTTTTCATAAAACTTAAAGATGATCACCCTGCGTGTGTATGTATGTGTACACACATATATGAGCGAACGAGAAGAAAGGAAACCGAGGGGTCCGATTTTTATTAGACCATAAGAAGCCAACAAACAATGACACTGTTTGTTGGCTTCTTATGAGCTGATATATATAAATATGGTTCTGGGTTCGGCATCCACTGGCGACAAGTTACCTTTTTTTTTTGTTTTGTCCACTTTCATTTGCCCTTCATTATTTTCTACATTTCAATTTCAACCAAAGCTAATTACGCCTATGGTATTCTTGGCTTCATTTCCTGCTGGCTTTATATGGTCGTGATTAACAAAACTGAGCCCCTCTGTTTCACTTCTCCTCATTCATATAATGCAGAATCTGTGCCTTGTTTCTGTAATGCAAACGGTTATTCATGTCATTGGACAAAAACTCTTATTTGAATTGCATGCACTAACAATGGCAGGAGCAAGGAAAGGTCAGGAGCAGGGTTAGTAGCTTGCATTCCTCATTCTTGACATAGATGTTGAACCAACTCACACACTGGGGTAGAACTGTGTCCTTTGTGGTGTGTGTCACTGATGGGACAGTCGAAGGCAGCCAAATTTTTTGTGTGCACGTCACGATCACAACATATGAATACCTAATTTTATCTGTTACACACAGTTTTTCAGCAGCTCCCTGTGAGACATTCTATGTATTTCATAACTGCCAAAAATTTGTTGCCAAAAATGAGGCCTGTACCAACAGATCCATTCGTGACAAACATGTACTCAGATGGCTCTGCTCTTTTCCCTAGTCTGATGACATAACAACTGAGACTTAGACAGGAAAGTTTCAAGGGGAAGTGTTAATTTCATAAGAGCAACGCTGAAGCAATACTAAAAAGGCATATATTTTCTTTACTGCAATCAAATTTATTGGGCAAGGGCAGCTTGTTTTTGAAAGGAGGCATCTGCAACATAATGGGGCTCGATATATTGACAAACTTGCTAACTCGTGTGGTTTTGGAAACCAGAAAAGGGGACCTTGACCATTTCTGTCGAACAGACTTCACAGAGCTAGCAAGTGTGTGCATGACGCCTAGCATGGCCCCCCACATGACATCACATATGAGAAGGTGCCATTCAAACTTTTTGAGGCTCATGTCCCTGGACACGAGGGGTGGAATGAAAAAATGCTTGTGTTCAGAGCATTGGGTGCATGTTAAAGAGCACTGTGCAATCAAAATTAATCCAGAGCCTTCCACTATGATGCCTCTAAGGCCCTTGAATTGCTTTGGGACGTCAAACCCCCTAAGAAACCAAAATGCTCTCTTTATATAAAATTTGAGTGCACACAAGTTGGCCTTTCATACTATAATTGTACTACTACACAAGTAAAAAATGCAAGCTGCTCCCACAAAAGTGTGCTGCAATCCAATGTCCCCTTGTTTCTCGCACAGACATGAAGGGCAGTGATGGGGTGGTGGTCATGGAGACCCATTGCAGCAGTGAAGTCGAGGCAGAAGTGCTCGTCTCACAACTATGATGAACTCAAATGAATTACTGGTAAAAGGGCACAGCTGAGGGATCTTTACGAACACGCTACACTACCTGGATTAATGCTGCGCAGCACAATTTACTTCAAATGAGTGCAGCAGCCGAAGTTGATGGCATTCCCTGTGCTTGTGTGAAAGGTAGTTGAAGAGGTGACACACATACACACTGCAATAATTTTGCGTACAAAGTGTGCTGGTAACTGTGCTCACCTGGGCGACGGTATATGGCTGGAATGCCAAAAGTGCTGAATGGCCCTGTCTCGAAGAGCAGCTTTTCACAGCCCACTGTGACGCTGACCCGTCCCTCAAGCACCAGCGCAAAATAGTCAGCTGGCTGGCCAGCCACATAAATGACGGGGTCTTCACGAGAGTGCATCTTAATGCTTATGAAGATGTTCTGCAGCATCAGCCGCCGCAAGACAGACTCTGAGATGAGGTTCTTCTTGAATGGCTCCACAGCTGCATCAAAACATGAAAGCATTACCTTGAAACACATTTTGGATGTTTAACAACTTCTGCAAAATAAGATGTGTCAAAGCCGCATGTCCCCTATGTCACAATCTAATGTATAATAGTGATAACGAATTGTGTGACGCGGTTACAAAAAGTGCAATGCAGTGACCTATCTTGCAGTTACTAATGTGTTGGGTCTCGTTATCGGAACGAATAAGTCTGCTTAAAATATATTTACTCACAAGTATGTCAAAAAGCCTACTTAAGGGTAAAAGCTAACAGACTTCCAAATTAGCAGCTGTCAATTTTATGCCAGTAAAAAAGTTCCAATTTAGTTAAAAACTGAAAAACACTAGTTTTTCCAAAGATGCCACTGTCGTGTCTGACGCAGCAGTATGATTGTGGCCAATATTCATGTCTGTGCAGAACAATGCATTGCTATATGCAGCAATTCCAAAGGATGTTTTTAGAATTGGGTGGTTTTGAACTGAGCAGGATATATGTAAACACTTGAGCTGAAGATATGTTGCTGACGCTTTTCGCTAGTTGAGTGAAGTTGCTTCCACATTTGCGTCAAACCGGTAGAAAAGAGAAGTTTATTAACAGGACACTATTATCTGCTCAGTTTTTGCCAAGCATTATACCTTCTTTGAAAGCTGGACAGGCCACTGTGTGCAAGGATAATTAACGCAGTGTCGCCCTCAATAAGTGTGGCAGTATCCATGTTAAGCTCCATGAAAATCATTCTTATTATCTTGCAGATCCACTTAAACTGCTTGATTACTGCGGTGAAGCTTTTATAACAGTATGTTGCATGAAACAAAGGCGTCAAGTGCACAAATCCGTCGTCCTGTGAAAAGCTGCACGTAGGACAACAGGCATGCAAGTGATTGCCACAGAGGTTAGCTGTTGTTGAGGGGACCAATGTCATCTCAATTGGCATTGCATTACAGTTTACACTCCCCCCCCCCCCCCCTCTTTACATGTCATCTAAAATAGTTCTACCAACAAAACCCAGCAATACTAACATGTGCAGTCGACCGATTCTTTAACAGTACCGTGCGAGTGTCAAATAGGCAGCTGGTGAGCGCCTCTTAATGACGGCGAAGCGACTAGATCAGCAAGCATTTGTTGCTCTCTTGCTGGTCTCTCTTGCTCTTGCCGATTGCGACGCTTCATGCCATAGAAGGCGTTCACCGGCCGGCCATTCGACGATCATGCAGCAATGTTAAAGAATCGGTCGACTGTACACTCACAGTTCATAACAGCACTGGAAGCCACTGATGCACCATGAAATCATCAAGCTGCCATAACACAGATAAGCATCACTATGATCTGAGTATAAATTAATGACTTAAAAAAAAAAAAAAACGGACACCCCAGCCCCACAGGGATGATAAATGCTGCGCCAGGTAGCCGTGCACATTGTGTTGCACAATACGAACATAGCAAGTGCAGAGGGCAAACGTTAAGCAGGCTGGAAGCATGAAGCAAGACACCGTGAAAGAAAGAAGTAGCAAAAGTGGGGGTTCTCTAGAGTTGAAGAAAGGGTAGTCCCATCAGTGTGCATCTGTGGTTGAGAGATTGGAAGCAACAAGTGCTGGGAGTATGACGTGACACTGGTGTGAGGAAGTGCTACAAACACACAGCTGCTTAGATATACATCAATTTGTACAATATAGATGAATATAGATATAGCAGAAGCATGGAGCATAAATTTTAAGCATAAATTTTAAGAGGCATATCTTTGCTAGTCAGGCTTCCATCCTGATGAAAATAATACTCACACTGCAATATTGTCTGTTTAATTTTACTAAGTGTGCTCAGCAAATGCTGTTTCTACAGATGCTTTATGCTCCTTGGCAGACAACACACGCGCAAGAAACTGAAGCTGGTGAGTACTCAAGGCTTGTCCATTTAGTATGAATTCTAAAACTAGAACTCCTACTCATATTTACATTTTCAATATACGTTAGCATTCAACATAATTTTGTCCAATAGCACATTTGGAAAACCTTGTTGAAAAATGAGGCACAGAATGCAAATGTATTTGCACCACATTTTTGGAGTATACTATATTCAAATATGCTAGTCTGAGGATTCCTAAATTAACATGGCCTTTGCACTCACTGGCTTCAATCTGACAATTACAGCATGTGTGCTGAGTTCATGATTAGAGTGTTAATTAGTACATTTAGTTAATAATTAACTTGCCAAGTGAAGCTGCTTATGCACATACATGTCTGTCAAGGAGCATGAAGCAGCTGTAAAAGCAGCCTTTCAATAGCTTGCAGGGTGTAAAAATGAAAGAACAGAAGTGTTACTTGGCTTGTCTTTTCATCAATAATCACTACGTTTGATGTGCTCATGGGTGACCTACCAGAATATAAAAATTTCGGAAAGAATCAAATGTGCACAAAACATGTACACACTTTTTAAAAACATATGTCACAGACAATATCAAGAGACTATATAGTGTTTGGTAAAGGGCATGCAAGCCTCTGGGTCTTTCTAGGGTATCTGTTTTTCCCCCATTTGGATAACTGCCAAAACTGTTCACAGACAGAATAAAAACTACTTTAATGAAGGCTAACACTTAGGCCAAAAAATTTGGAAAACATTTCTAGAATAGATTCCCCAAACACAAGGCCAAAACCAAGCAATCTATTCTGCAAGTTTCCACATATAAGAACATGTGATTAGGAATACATTTGTCTCTCAGTTTCTCATTGAATGCACAAGTGGCTTTATTAAAAAAAATCAAAGGAGTAGAACGGACTTTCAGAATGCAGTCATGTACGAGGCTTAAAAGTTTCCAGCCTAACATGGAAGGGGGCAGATAGATTAGTACAATTGAAGTATAGGACAAAATGCTTCTTGTATGTATTTCAGCTGTAATTTGAATACTGAAGTGTATATAGTCTTTATGTTACTGCAGTATGAGAGTGATGGCACACAAAAATAGAGGAATTAATCCAACAGGAGAAGATGACATTCACAAAGTATCTGTCCTCTTAAGACATCAATGCCAAGGAGATTGATGGTGAATTACATGATAGCAGTGGTGACAAAATTCTGATACAGCACAACCAAGAAGTGAGTTGATAGCTTCAGAAGAGGCAGAACAGTGACCAAAGACAAAGTGTGTTCAAGATGACCCAAAACTGTAGTAACTGTTGGGAAGGTTGATTCTGTGCACTCTACAATAAGCAAACTGGCCTGAAGAGGTTGGTAGAGATAGTGGGGATATCTGTGGAGCAAGTTCACCACATAGCTCATGAGGAGCTAAAAATGGGAAAGTTCTACACAAAGTGAATCCCAAAAGAGTTGAATGCTGATCAGAAACAACAGTGTGTGCTTGCTTCATGTGCAGTGAAGGCCCATTTTATTTATTTATTTATTTATTTATTTATTTATTTATTTATTTATTTATTTATTTATAGATACTGCGATCTTTTACAAGATCTTAGCAGAGTGGGAACATACAAGTACACTCATACAAACATACAAGCAATCTTGCTGACGCTTGAATTCAATATGACAAAAGGACAGAATGCAAGCAAAAAGGGGCAAATAAATAATAAATTATGTTCGACAGAGCCAAGAATGCAGGCACGCCTGAAAAAAGGATAAAGAATTTAGTGTAACGACTTCGTCAGGAAGCTTATTCCAATCAACTATTGTTCTTGTAAAATAAGAGTATTTGAAGCAGTTGTTATGCGGTGTTAACGGGGTTACTGCTTGGGAATGTTTATGACGAGTAGCATAACCAGTTACAGGTGTTAAAATGTGCAAGGTATCAATACGGTAGTGGCCATTCACTAGCTGAAAAAAGAATTTTAATCGGGAAACATGATTTTGTTCTGTAATCGAAGAGAAGCCACTACGTTTAAGGAGATCTGTTATAGAAGTTCGACTGTAAGAATGGTAGGTAAATCGAACAGCTTTCTTTTGAACTTGTTCTAATTTTTCAATATTTGTTTTTGTGTAGGGGTCCCAGATGATTACTGCATACTATAAAGTAGGACGAACTATTGCATTATATGCCAGAAGGGGGACAGCAGCTATCGAGAATTTTAACGACCGTCTTAGGGTGAACAATTTGCGAACACAATTAGCCATTACAGTGTCAGTATGTTTTGACCAGGAAAGATTGTGAGATATGTGTACACCGAGATATTTATAGTGAGATACTTCAGAGATATAAGTGTTGTTGGCAAAATAGTGAAAAAGAAATGGCTTTTTCTCTAGTGTTATTCTCATAAAGATGGTTTTTTCATAGTTAATAGACATTTGCCATCGATGGCACCATGCAACTATTTTGCCAAAGTCACTATTTAGCCTGATTTGATCTTGGGGGGATTCAATTTCGTCATATAGTATACAGTCATCTGCGTAAAGTTTAATTTTGACAGATAGATTGTTGACAATGTCATTTATATAAAGCAAGAAAAAAAGAGGACCCAGCACGGATCCCTGGGGAACGCCAGAAACAACAGGTAATGTGTCAGAGGAAGTCTGGTTTATCCTAACAAATTGGGAGCGGTTGGTTAGGTAAGCTTGTATCCATTTTAATAGTTTATTATTTCTAAGTATAAAACTCAATTTATGAAATAATTTGCTGTGGGCTACTTTGTCGAATACTTTGCTGAAATCCATGAATATAGCGTTGGTTTCTTTTCTATTATTTATTGTGTCGGCAAAATCATGAATTGTTTCTACTAACTGAGTGTTTGTGGAAAAGCCCCGCCGAAATCCGTGCTGAGCATTCGACAACACGCAGTGCTCATCAAGGAAACCAATTACATGCTTATAGATTATGTGTTCGAAAACTTTGCATATCGTCGAAGTCAGAGGGATTTTTAGCCGTTTGGTGACTGTCAATGAAATGTGGCTCTAACACTACGATGAAAATGCATGGCTTTTCCTTCCCAAGTTTGAATGCACGAACGGTTTGTAATTCTATACATTCTATGCACAGGAAATAATAACCCAAAAAAGCGTGTGTATACCTTTGACTGGTGCACAGTATGACGATGCCTTGGAGATTTACAAGCAAGATTGTGCATTATTATGTCTTATTTTTCAACTCTGAGAAGACACAAAAACTATTCATTATAAGGTGGCCAGATGAAATAAGTCATCAAGCAGGTAGCCCCCTGAAATCAAGCCCAAATAAATGGTGTAATCGGTCCGAAAATAGCCCAAAATAAGCAGAACATTTCATGCAAACACAGCGGTTGAAAGTCTGACTAGCTTGAATTAGCAATTTATTGTGTGCCAAAGAACTTCCATGCACATTTTGGGAAGTGGCTGAACTAGTAGAACAAAATGACGGAAAATGGCCAGAAACCAGTTACAGTTACTGATGCTAATGTTGGCCTGCACTAAGAAATGGGGGAGATATGATTTTCTTGTCTGTCCAATGTCCAACACGATTTACAACTTGTAGTGGAAACAGTGCGAGAAACAAAGACTGAGAGACACACAACAGTCCTCGTTTGTCACACTGTTTCTACCACAAGATGCAATACCAACTAGACCAGTGTTGCACCCTTTTAAGAGTTAAAAATCTGAGTGTGGCATTCCAAGCCACCTGAGAAATATGCCAAGTGAATAGAGTAATGAAGGCAAGATGCATTAATTTTTTTAAAACAGCAATATGTGAGAAACTCCAATCCAAATGGTGCGACAAGCACATGAAGAATTTTGCAGGTGACTCCGTGAAAACAAGCTTAATCTGGTAGCAATAAGCTGAACTGAATATCACTTACACAAAAGGGATATTTTTGCCTGCTAATTCCTGCTGCTTACAGCAATGTAACATGCACAAGCACAACTAGCTAAAAACAGCATAGCTAAAAATACAAAACATATCTGGGCACTTAATTCACACATACATACACAGATACTAATTTTAAAAAATATTTGCCATCTCGTTCAAAATTGACACTGTAGTCAATATGCAAGTGAAATAAGACTGCCAGAGTTCTCCCTCTTTTAGTTTAATTGACTATGTGCTATCTTTAAAATTACGGGGTTTTTACGTGCCAAAACCACGATCTGATTATGAGGCACGCCGTAGTGGGGCACTCCGGAAATTTGGACCACCTGGGGTTCTTTAACGTGCACCTAAATCTAAGTACACGGGTGTTTTTGCATTTCGCCCCCATCGAAATGCGGCCACCGTGGCCGCGATTCGATCCCGCGACCTCGTGCTCAGCAGCACAACAGCAGTAGTCTGTAAGGAACAATGCCCGGCTGTTGCGTCTTTCTCTCTGCTTCCTCTTTATCTTTTTACCTTCCCCTCTCAATTTTTTGTTCCAGTTAAATCCCCTGCCTTTCTGCTTTCTCACATATTTTTCTCTCTCTAGATGACAAGGGAGGCACATGAAATGCATCCGTGCATAGCTCACAAACGCATGACATACATACAGTAACAAGTAAGTGGAGTACGGTCGAGGCTAGTGTTTAAGAGGACTTTGTTGTGTGCAAAGCACTACCAGTGCTGCTCTAAGGTCCAATTACATGGTGCAGCTCCTGTGCCATGTTCTATGCATAATTCTATACAGCTGCATCTATTTGAAAGTGGCTAAGTGGCGCTGGTAAAGAATCTGTGGGCTCAGTGGTTCACGTTAAAAGGAATAAACAGCAGTGTAGTGTTTTCAAGGTGGGCAATTGCGTGATGATGATCGTATGATAGAGCAGAAATTTCACAGCCATTCATTTATTAATGTACCATAACACAACGCCCACGGCTCCTTTAAAAGGAAAGAAGTCCCCACTGGGTGCAGCTGCCACAACAAAGTACTCAGACCTACATATGGCGTTACTCAGGAAATTAACTTAAACAAGAATACAGTAATGCAGGTATTGCTCATGTACGCTGTAAAATGTTACACGAACAGGATTCTAGCTCTACAAAAAGTTGATACACTTACAGGTAGCCAAGTACTGGAACGTTGCAAGAGCCAGCTGTGGTGAGATGCTGTGCTTGCCTTGCCGACCATAACCAAGCTTGGCAAAATCGGAAAAATCCTGGCGCACTTGAGCTTCTTTTCGCTTTAGCTTTCTCCGGTTATCCACTGAAACAAAGAGAATGTGTGTGAACAGTCTCGTCAACACTGCCAGTTGTAGAGACACTTACTTAAAATGTCTGTTTCATCAATGATTTCAGCTTGTAAGATCTCTTCAATGACATCCTCAAGGGTGACCAAGCCAAGAAGCTCATAGAATGGGTCACCATCTCCTTCTGTGTTCACACGACGAACAAAGGCCATGTGGGATTGCCCTGTACCAAATAAGAAAAACAACCTCAGCTGAGACACCAGTATCAAGGAAATCAAAAACACCGACAAACTTGCAGTCTACTTATACATGCAGGTCTTACTGCTGCGCAGTATGAAAAGATTAGATGTGCGATATGTTTTAGTGCAGCATGTGAGCAGCCACCTTCTTGAACGAATGCTTCTGGTAGCCTGTTCCGAACAATATATTCTTGTTTATGTTAATGTTTGCTATCTATGCAGTAGTGAACTATCATTTTCTAACAGTTACCTTTCCTGAATTCATTGATGTAAGCCTTACTATTGCTAATTGATGAAAAAATTATATGCATATGATATGTTTTAGTGCAGCATGTGAGCAGCCACCTTCTTGAATGCTTCTTGTAGTCTGTTCCAAACAATAGGTTCTTGTTTATGTTAATGTTCGCGATCTATGCAGTAGTAATTATTTTCTAACAGTTACCTTTCTTGAATTCATTGAGCAAGTTGACGAGTGTTTCATCTTCGAAGACAAACGTGACAGGATGATTGTAGAACTCGCACAATGTCCGGAGAGGAATCTCATCCTCAGGGTCCACAAAAGCCAGATCCTTAATATTCAGAAGTCCAACAACGTTATTGCGGTCACCGTCAAATACTGGAATGCGAGTGTAACCCTGTGCAATGATCTGAGACACTGTTTCGAAGTCCAGAACTGCTGTAACAGGCAGCATAAACACGTCATCCATACGAGTCATGGCCTCATTGGCAGTTTTCTTCTTGAGCTCTAGTGCCCCACTGATGATGTCCACTTCCTCATTCTCCAGCTTGTTGTACTCCTTGGTGAGACGGATGTACTCTATCAGCTTTTCCCTGTCGTAGACATGGCCTATCTCCTCCCCAAGCACCCAGTCGAGGATCTTAGAAATGGGCCATGACAGAGGGAATGTGAGGGCCATGAACACCTTTGTGATAAATAGTGTGCGAGCACCAATCTGCAGTCCATGTCGGGAGCAGATGGCTTGCGGAATGATTTCACCAAAGATGACGATGCTGATGGTGGAACCGATGACAGCCACAAGGCCCGAGGTGAGGTCGTCCAGAAGGATGGTAAGTGAGCTGTTGACAAGCACATTGCCCAGAAGCAGTGAGCAGAGAAGATAGTTTCCATGGTCACGCAGAGGTGCAATGACTTTGGCCCATTTACGCTCACTGGGTGTTCCACACGATTCAATGACGCGCAGCTCTGTCTTATCAAGAGCCATCAGGCCCAGATTGAGGCCACTGAAGAGGCCCGACAACAGAAGCAGACCAGCCAGAATGATGGCCTGCACCCAGACGGGCATAAGCCGCCCCTGGGTCACCACCGTCACCCAGGGCTCGTCCCCTTGGTGCACCCACTTGACATCCTCACTAAGGGGCGCCTTGCTGCATACGTAGTAGTGCACATTGGAGCCTGGAAGGCTCACCAACACTGACGCTTTGCCGCCGCCCACTTTGGTGGCGTGGGCCACGGCCACTGTAGGCACCTCGTCGCATGCAGAACCCCTTGGCGCGGCTTCGTGAGTGAACGCGAACGAGCTCTGGTTGGTGAAGCCGTTGCCAAACAGTTGCAACTCCACCGTAGCACCCGCAAGCACCTGGGTTATGCCGGAGTCCAGGGTGGCCACGCGATCGCCGAAAGCCCGCAGGCCCAGCACTTGCGCCATTTGCGCCCCTTGCGCTGCCTCGCCATCGTCCAGCCTGCAATGCAACCGGCACGGGTTAACCGGACTGCCGCGCGTGCCGCTCCCGCCAACACGTGCGCGGCGACTAGCGTACGCTGCTCATGACAGTGTCAGCAGGAGCGACAGCATCAAAAGGACATCATGTACGATCTCGTTGATTTCAATTGTGCACTACAAGCGCAAATGTAGAGCTCTATTTAAACGCTAGCCAACATTGGTCCTGATGCGTCGTTCAGACGCGCGCGCGCATTTACCATGGCGCCAGGTGGCAAAAGAAACGAAAGTAAGCACTCACGCGGATTTGGACAGGTTGCGCTTGGGCCCAGTTCCGTTGCGATCGGTCGAGCGCCTGCCAATGCCCAGGGTGCGACGCATTCTGAGCGGGCCGGCGTGCCTTGACGGCGCGGCTGCGTACACGAGCCTGACCGCTTTCCCTTGGTGCCTCCAACGACCACGGTTGCGCGTGCACAGGTAAAGCGAGTCCTGCGAGGTAGCCGCGGGAATGACGCCCTGGGCGACGACATCTCCGTTGCTGTCAGCGCGCACTCGAAGCTGTCTGCCTACGAATAGCTGGCTATGACACTCCTGACCGTTTTCCAAGCTTTCGCTGGTGAACGCAATCTTGGTCCTGTTCGGTAGCAGTCCCGTGCCTCGCAAACGCACAGCCACCCGGGAGTTGGGAAAAACTCGGGGAACACGCGCGCTGTCAGGAGACCACTCCGTGCAGACGGCTTCAATCTTGTCCACGGAGACAAAATCCTCGCGATTCGCAAGCGGCTGGCCAATATAAAGCGCAGAGCAACGACTACAAAGCCAGAGAACTAGAAATCTATGTAGTCCATTTCTAGCAGACGCCATATTACGCTTTTACACCATCAACATTGCAGCAGAATGCAGAGGCGTGCGATGTCGCCACCGTCGGGGCCCTACGCGCGCTCCTACAGCTCCTTGATTTCTCCGCGCGCGCGATGCTCGCAGCTGCCGCTTGCGCTCGGCGCCAGGTTAGCTTTGAGATCGGACAGCGCGCGCAGGATTCCGCTGCACCACATCATGTGCACCTGATCCCAGTCTGTCGAACGCTCTCTCCCATTGTCTCGGCGTCATGCGCGCCGGCTGCGGCGGTGGCGCGCCGCTCCACTAAGTACGCGCAGTCAGCAGCGTTGCGAATGCGGCGGAACGGATGGAGCGCCAATACCAGCTGGCGCTTCAGCTGCTCGCAAATCCGAGTAGTGCCGCAAACTTTAGCATTCGAGTCATCGTACAGGTAAAAGCGTCTGTCTGGGTTGCGACAAAATGAAAACACACGGTTAAATGGAACTAGTACCTAATTCAGTTCGCTTTCATAAATATCTCGTCGCAGAAGCAGCAATGTTTCAAGCAGGCTTCAAATTCTGTCCAGATTTTTAAAGCACATCATGAAGTACAAAATTATATTACATGTTATTGGTGCTGTTTTGTTCAACAGCAGGTTTTGAAGTAGAACTAGTATTACTAGTGTAAATACAGACAGGGACCATCTTTTGAATATATAACTTTTCAGGATATCGCTTTCAATAATGCATGTGTTGACTGGTTAAGGAACTAACGAGATGTAAAATGCTCCAGTGAGGCGTCCTGCTGTGTCACACAAAACTGTGTAGAAATTTAGTGTGCACAGTGTCCGCAGTATAATTTTAATTTTCCAGCATATATATTATCTTCCAAATTTTCACTGTGTATAATTTCTTGCTGATGCAGCATTGTGACTCGGCGGAAATAATTAAGTGAATTGTTTCAAAATTTGAAAGTCTAGCAAAGTCTACACACATCCAAATTCTTGAAGAGCACTAACGGTACCATTAATCACCTCAGCCTTCTTTTTGCCCTCTTGTGCTACGAAACAATTAGAAGGTTACCTTGCAAATGTTTGTAACATATATGACTGGAATAATTATAGACCGCCGACACTCATTACTACTAACACATATGTCTTGACAACTCAGAACATGACATAAATCATGAAGTACTACATCTTAAACTTCTTAAAAACAAATTCCTTTTTCTGCATGTAACCTGCATCTTAGCAAAAACTACATGTGCATGAAACAACCATTATCTTATTTAAGTGATATTATTTATATACAACCAATTATTCTTTCTCATTGATAGCATTACTAATTTTTGCCAAGTGTGCTATACTTCGAAAACAAACGTGAAGTTAGCTACATTTTAATATAAAATGAGTCTTTACTTTTCAATTGCATGCAGGCTGCGGCACCTATTAATGACAATTTTCACATGCTTGTCCCGTTATAGCAGCCTTTGAAATAATGTTTCCTCATTGACAATTATGTGTTTTGCTGCAAAATTAAACCTATGTAAACCATCTTCCTCTTGTGTTTAATCTGCACTTAATTGTAGCTTCGTGCCATTCCTAAAGCACGAAATTTCATATTACCAAATGCAATAGTTTTTCTAGAAATCACACCTTTATAACACCATGTAGACAATTCACTGCTGCTCACCTAAATGTAAGATTTATAGATAGTTTTGCAAGTGATGTTCCCAATGACCTCTTTTGGCCAAGTCAAATTAATAGCCAGTAATAATTGTACTTTGTGACCATACTTCAGGAGTTCCTTTACTCCAGTAATATATGAAACAAATTTGCAACACACCGACTAGGCAGCAGTTAAAATATACTGTCCACCCGAGACCATCACATTGACTTCCACATTCATAGTCTGAAAGCCACCTGTCATGTTAAATATTTTTCCTCTGCCAGCACGAACCTTGTGAAGGCCAAACTGTGAAATTACACAGGACATCAGTGCAAAACTATGCTTCTTTGTGCCTTTGTGGCCATCAGCTTTTTCACCATGTCTTTAATTTCCAAGTGACTAGAAACTCCAGGTTGGTGAGTGTCTCAGTCGCATCAGCACACACCTTTCTTTCATTCTATATATATATACAGGGTGTTTCAGCGAACACTTTCCAAATTTATTTAAGGTTGCCTGTGGCGGATAGCCCAATTCTAGTTAATGAGCTGGTCTACCCGAAGAGGCGAACATTACTTGCACAAAACATTTAAATGCATAATTGACTAATCAACAAAAACTCACTAATTCAGTTTTTAACTAATTACCTGATAGCCCACATTGCAATTTACAAATTGCAGCCGTGGAGTTCGCAAATCGGATGCACTTGGAATTATTTCTTAGGATGACACCAGTTTCGAGACATTAATTCCCGAACTTTGCTGAGAAATGCATTGGCGTTCCAGTTAATTTTGTGCTTCAATGCATAAAGCGACGTTTTAAGACACCCTCCCCCCCCCCCTAACTGGAACACCAATGCATTTCTCCGCAAAGTGTGTGAATTAATATCTCGAAACTGCTGTCATCCCGAGCATTTGTTCCAAGTGGATCCGCCTTGCGAACTCCACGGCTACAATTTGTAAATTGCTATATTACCATCAGGTAATTAGTTTAAAATTTAATTAGTGATTTTTTTTAATTATTCGATTATGGATTTCAATTTCTTGTGCAAGTAATGTCCGCCTCTTCGAGTAGATCAGCTCATGAACTAGAATTGTGCTATCTGCCACAGGCAACCTTTAAGGATTTTTGAAAGTGTTCGCTGAAACACCCTATATACAGTATATATATAAAAACAGACAGACAGACAGATTGAAACTAGATCTTAGCCTGCATTTCCTTTGCCACCAATACCATCACTCTCAATGCCACAGTTAGTATTCTATGTGCAAGTGTTACTGCATTTACTCTTGTAGCCGTAACTCCTTTCCATAATTCTTTGGGCTGAAAGGTAAGCGGAAAAAATAATCATGCAGGTAAATAAACACAACATTCCTTTAGCATTGTTTTGAATTGGTGTTATATTTTGTAGAATGCAGCCTTAATGGGCAGCACATTAAGTTTCATACAATGCACTCAAGAAGAAATTAAAAAAAAATATATTTATTGACAAAATCTCATGGCAGTTTTAAAGAACACACTGAAATCAGTGTAACAGCATTGGCCTGACTAGGATGCAGAAGATGAAAAATGCAGATATATGTTTGCAAATGACCAGCCAGCACTTTGGCACAACACAGGGCAGCATAAAACAACTGAGCATTGCTTCCTCCAGTGCTAGCTTCTGGAAGGAACTATAACCACCTTGTAGTTGTTATCTTGTAGAGCATACAGCACAAAAATTGTCCTTTTAACCTCAAATATGAGGCTGTACACTTTCTCTGCAAGCAAAAGCAACTGCTTCTTACATCTGGGGTGCTTTTCTACAAGGGCAGTCACACTGCCTTCATAACTGCGCCCATCAGCTTCCATATTTAGCAATGCAACAGCTGACCGCAGTACATCTCCGGTAAGCTCAACTGCTATGACATCCACCACAGAAACCCTTCCAAGAAACCCTTGAGCCAATGGTGCCAGCTGAATCGCAATCTGAGATTCATACCTCCGTCTGTTGCTCGTGGACACCTTTTCTGCGACACTAAACACAATTCGTAGTGTTGGTCCACTAGAATTAACTTCTTGCCTTGTTGGCTCAGTCGGGGGAGTTTTATCAAAAAGTTCACAAAGCTCAGATACAGACAGTCTTTTTTCAGTGAAGCGGTCTTTCTCAAGGCTACGAAGCCTTAGATAACCAGGTTCGGCCTCCTTAAGAAGGGCTAGATGTGGAACAAAGTTTTCTCTACAAAAGGAGGAGGCCTCTTCAATGCCATCTTGGGGTGCCATGACTGCCGGAACATCCATGCTCCACAGTCGCGCTAAGAGTGCTAGTTGCTGGTTTCGCAGTGACGTGGACACTTCACTCATGTTCCCGAGAACACATTCTACTAAGGATGGTGTTTCACCGTCTTCAGCCACTGCTTGTACAATTTTCTCAATAGAAAAGCTGATTCCCACAGCAGCTAGGTCCCTTTTGGCACCAGCCACAGCAAAAGAAGCCACCAGTTTGTCATAACGGCCACCCACTGCTAACAAATCACGGCCCTGACGACGTGTTTTTCTGTGTGACTGGCAGGCAACTTCAAATACGATGCCCGAGTACATGCGCTCATCACAGACAAGACAAGGCACAATTGTCACAGGTAGCTGGAATGCCAGGGCCGAGGATGACTGCAGCACTGCCTCAAGATCATACAAAGCTTGCCTGGCAAGGGCAGCTGCAGGGCCCTTCTGGCGCACCACAAACCGATACATAGAGGTCACCTTAGTCAAATTGTCTTCAACTTCATAAAACTGGGTCAGAAGTGCCACAGCCTGGTCGCCCAAGTTCACTGCATCGAGTTCCTGCTGAAGCTGTATCTTAGATGAAGACTGAACGGTACGCAATGCTGCCAGTATTTGGGGCCACCTGCTTTCAGGTACACCACAATGCATCAATAATGAATGCATAAGACCTGTGTGACCCAAGCGTATGCTGTATCCTCGTGCTTGCAGCTCAGGGAACTCGGCCACTATTTCACTGCCAATGTGGAGCACTTCTGCACAGTGAGTTAAGGCACTTTGATGGCTTGAACAAACAATGTCAAATGCACATTCATGCAGTTCTCGTGGGTGACAACCAAATACCTTTCGTGAACGGTACACTTTTTCAATTGCATATCGTCTCAGTGATACAACATCACTGCGTCTAGCTATATAACGAGCAAATGGAACCCTCATGTTGTGAGGCAATGACACTATCAACCCTCCATGGTCCATGAAATGAACCTTATTATCATCTTCTTCACTGCTTGGGCATTTTGGAAGCAGTGTAGGAATGACCACTGGCATAGCGCCATGCCTAACAAGAACATGCTCTAAAGATGTCCTTACATGTCGGAAAAGCAATGCTGAATGAGGCAATGGGTTGCCTTTGCGCATATCTACATCATAGGCATAGTCCTGGACGACAGTAGCCTCCTGCTGGAACAGTGCATTAACCAAATGCTTAAAAGCTTTACTTTGTGGATTGGAGACAGTGTGATTAAGCACTTCTGTTGCTTGGGCCTCCTGCAAGTGTGGCGGGGGCAACTGAGGTGAAGCAAGCAGTTCTGCTGCGCTGGGTCTTTGTGACGGGTCATGATGTAGCAGCCAGCATATCAAGCTTATCTGTTGGCTGCTGAGGAGGTCGCAGGCATCAGTCGGAAGACTGATGCTGGGAAGCCTCAAGTTCGCCAACAACTTAACTCGCTCCATTGCAGTGTTGGGTGCAGGCCAGGACATCTCAAAGAGGATAATGCCTAGGCTGTAGATGTCCACTTTCTGACTATACACAACACGGCCACCAGTTGACACAAAAAGCTCAGGTGCTGTGTACAGCGTCGTACCCACACGGCCCGTCAAGCTGGCAGATGTGGGCTGGTCAATGTGCTCTGGCACCTCAGATGTTTCTACCCTTGATAGTAATGCTGTGGTTGCCAGTCCAAAGTCTCCGATCTTGACGTGGTCACTTGAGTCAAGGAATATGTTGACCGGCTTTAGGTCTCGATGTATCATGCCTTGCTGATGAATGTGTGCCAATCCTTCAATGACCTCTCTAAAGAGACGCCACATTCTGCTTGGCTCCCTGTGGAGGCCATTATCAATCGCTGTGCGCAGAGTACTCTTTTCACAAAATTCCATCTGAATGAACATGAACTGTCGTGCTTGGGTCACAGCTGTTGGCTCCTCTGACACCTCAGATTCAGCTTCTCTGCTACCTTCAAAGACAATATTGTCGCTTGATGACGATGAGTCGCCAAAAGCACACCCAAAAATATTATCTGAAGAATTTGAATCTTCTGCGTTGCCACCTGGCATGCTCCACTCGTGTGAAGTGCCTTTAGTTGACTCAGTACTCACACCTGAAGATGCCAGTGTTTCAGGAACTTGCTCGTGTGTTGTAACTTCAATCCAAGAGTTGTAATAACGCACAACATTTTCATGGTTAAGCCTCGACAACAGTTTTACTTCCCTCATTATTTTTCGATTAAGAACTTTGCTAGATGGGTTGAGTTGAATGCGCTTGATTGCATAAACACAACGATCAAGCTTGTTGCGGACTTTAAAGACATCTCCAAATCCACCTCTTCCTAACCATCTAAGCACTTCAAACTCACCCTGGAGGCGTGAATGACCTGCAGAACTCAGTGCACAACTACCAGACTCATCTGGTCCTTCATCATCAAGAGGCTCATTCTCAACACTAGGTCCTTTCTCCATTAGAAAGGGATGACTTAAAAGCTGCTCGCATGACCATCGGTCTTGTTCTTGTGCAGCCAAGCAACGTTCCAGGAAATCTTGAGCATCCAGGGACAGACTGCTAGGTATATCTGTACTGGTTGCATGTTCTCCACGAAGCAAGGATAGAAGTACTTTTCCAAACTGCAAAATGTCATTCTTCTTTTTAGATTTGCAGGCAGGTCCTGCATCATATGAAGCTGGTAAACACAAATCTACAATTTTCCTAGGAATGCTAAAATCTGCCACCTTTACAACACCAGAACAGTCAACAAAAATACTAGATTCTTTGAGATCCTTGTGCACAACAGAGTTGCAGTGGAGATATTGCAATGCTTGTAGGATGCCAGTCGTATAACTACGCAAGAGGGCCATATCAAGTGGAATGCCTTGAGCTATGAAGGAACTTAGTGGGCAGCCTTTCACAAATTCCTGCAGTACATAAAATGTTCGTTGCTCAGGAATATACAAGCTACCTAAGTAGTGAACTAGGTTTGTATGCTTTAGCTTCGTGAGTGTCTGCAGCTCCTGCTCAACAGTCGCCACATGATAGTCTGTTTTCAAGCTCCACTGTATAATACACACAAGTTCACCTGTAGTTGAGTCAAAGCCACCGAATGTGCTGTGTCCACGTTCACTGTGACCAAGACAAGTACCCTTTTGCACCGTGTGCTCAGCAGACTTGGAGAAGAAACTGAGCAGCTCAGGTTTATGCACGCAGTTGTGTTCTTTGCTCTCAGAAATCTTGGAATTCGTGCGCCTCCTTCTTGCTTCCACTCTCATCTCCTGACGGTGACGCAGGATTTCAAGTTCAAACGCTTGTCTCTGCTTTTCCTCTTCTAGCCGCTGCTCGTTTAACTGTTGCTGCTGCTCGCGCGCCTTCTCTGCCTCCTGCTTTTCCTTATTTTTGAGCATTTCGTCGTAGAAAGAGCCACGTTCAGGAGTGTTGTGCTGGCGAAGAAACCACTGCACATGTTGGGCAAGCTCAAGCACCATAACCTCTCCAACAAGTTGCTTTGTCAACTCTTGCAGCTCCTTTCGAAGTTCTGCCAAGGCTTGATTCGACAGTCCCTTTTGATTGCACACGTCTACATACGGCACAACATTCGGGTACTGGCTGTTGCACTTGACGTGAAGATCCACCTGCACGTGCGCTTGGAAGGGAGTCATGCTCTGCTGAGGCCTCAGCGTGAGTAAAATCTCGGGCGGACGCCACGTTTTCCATTTGTCGTTCTTCCGCAGGTCCTTCACGTCGTCCAGAAACATCGATTGCAGTACTTTCATCTCATTCTCTTGGCGTTCCTTGAGGTCTTCCTCTTCCATCTTAAGCGCTTATCAGAGCAATTACAGGATTGACCTCACTTTTCTTTGACTGTCCCGTGGCATTTGAAGGGGTGCACATGTTTGCCAGGGTCAAAACAACGCACGCTAAATAGATTAGGTGCCCCCGTACATGATTTCGGAGTGACAGGGAATGCAACAGCACATGTCAACCAACTTTTGAACCGCACCGACCGCACCACATGCCACATGCGTTCTTGTCGACCGCTACACACGCAATATAAACGCAGCCCCTGTTTTCACGTCCACAATCGCGTCACGCTCAGCTGGCGCGGGAACTTCAAAATTATCTCAGGTATCAGAGAGAAGCAGAAGTTGCGCTTTGACTTATAGGAGAAAGGTCAAAACATCAATAAAAGTGAGGAATGGACCACTCAGTCTCGCAACTATAGATAACGCAACTCTTTCACAACAGTGGACAGTTTAAGGAATTAGGAATGAATCCACTTGCGGCAATTCACCTGTTTGCTATTTTATAAACGCCCGAAAGAGTGCTTGCGATACATGTGCCAATTTATAGGGAGAATCGGAAAACCGGCAAATGAGGTGCCGGTGTGGGGGTTGAACTGGCTGTGTCCGTTTTAAAACCGGCCAGTGCAACCATAGCTTCCGTAATCTCCCCGCAAGCTCGGACGTGTTCCCTGACTGCTGCCCTAGCCTAGGCACCCTACCTAGCTTCAGTACCTAGGCTGAACAGCGTCGCGAAAAACGAGTGTCTGCTGAACGTGACTAAGTTATCGTGCTTTTATAGCGTTTCTTTGTTGTTGTTAATGGTTTTCTTAACCCTGGGCCTAACCGATTTGGACAGCAACTACTGCAACCCGATACAAAGGGCATGACCACCCCAACCATATGCACATATAGCAGCTGTGGTAAGATATTCAGTCTCTATAGTATGTATGAAAACTAAATTCGGTGCTATGCATATTACCACAACAACGACCCATGAACCCTCATTCCTAGAAAAAAAAAAAAGAGAAATACAAGAAAGAATGAAAGAAAAGAAAAATAGCAAGAAAAAGGAAACGGCGGGAATGAAAGTATAAAATTAGCACATCAAGGAATTTTGGACAGTGTGCCTTCGGCCAATTGAACTTTATCACAATACACCAGCGTAACTCCAAATGTGCAGCTTTTTCAAAAAATAATTTATTTCGAAAGATCGGTCGAATTTCAACAACTTTCAGTTATATGCAGAGAGGATACTCCCTTCAAAAACATACGCATTTACGAACTAGTCGTAACTTCCTTGCTGCGTTATAGCAGCGCTCGCAGTGTTTCGGGGCCTATCGACCCTTTTCGCGGAGCATTTTGTTCTCGAGAAACGAGATGGCGCTTTCGGCGGCGCGCCATACGTTGCCTCAGCGAAAGCGCGCGAATACGAGATTATGATCACCGCTTCTGCCATGTTTCTGTGCCATCAGCTGTCGGCAGGGAAAATTGGTTTTCCCTCACGCACTGTGTTCCACTGATGTTGCAAAAATGTGGAGTGGTGGCATAGGCGCCGACTACGGGGGAGGGGGGGGGGGGGCTCGAGCCCCCTACAGAGATCCGTACCCCCCCTCCACCCCCTGCCTCTAAAATGTCATTACCGGAATTCTGTTACCCACATAATTTGAGGATTCTCTTGCGTTGCCTCCACATTTTCACTTTTCATTTTCACTTTTGTGGTGGCTAAAAGCTTACGGCACCATTGTTGGCGCGGACGCGCACGGCTTTTAATTTATGCTTTCGCTTTATTACGGCGAATCCTGACAATAGGAGGACAAGCGCATTAGAAGCACCAGCGGCGGTTACCTCATCCGTGTTTCCTCACTTTAACATTTAAAAAAAATTCCGCTGAGAACACCACGCACAGACACAATATATTTAAATATATATAAAGGACACAGCTTATTATATTTTTTAAAGAGAAGGAGGTAGCCAACTAAATGGCTAGCCTATACCTAGAGAATGAATATGTTGATGTATGTTCACCTCACTTCAAATTACTTTGCGTGCTTTTTTGACCCTGAAAAAAACCTGCAGACTTCAGTGACCCATTTGGCAGAGTCTTCTATCAACGGCGTGTGAAAAGCACGTGAGTGATACAGTAGCGCACCCAGGATCTCTGCCAGGGGGTGGGTGGGGGTGGGGGGGGGGGGGGGGTGCTAATAGCATCGAAACAGCACTAATTTCAATTTCTTCACGGGAAATTGTCAAAAAATGCGCTTTTTGCGAGTGTGCAGATGATTGCGCGTCTTACATCTTAGTTGCAGTACTCAAATGCGCAAGGAAAGAAAAGGGGTTAAACAAAAGGGGGGTTAGGTCGGCCTCAGTAACCCCCCCCCCCCCCCCCCCCCCCGGTCGGTGCGCCACTGGAGTGACTGACATGTGTTTCAATAGTGCTTCTCTTTCCAGTAGGCAATGCTAACGACTGGCGACAAAATAAAAGAAAAAAAAAAGCTCTTCTAATTATTTACAACATTTACGCATTAGGGATGGAAACATCGCATCTTGCATACAGAGGCCATAAATACGGCGTGTTTCAGCAAACACTTACCAAAAATTTTTTAAAGGTTGCCTGTGGCAGATAG